>NC_045749.1:5438666-5443337 GCF_008692095.1 Etheostoma spectabile | reverse complement strand
GAACAACGGGCTTAGAGGCTTAGGTGTAAAGACAAATAAGGGTGCATTTCAAAGACAATACAGTAGAGATACCATGTAGAGCAGAAGACTGAACACAAACGTAGTTCTGTTTTTAGTAAGATAAAACTCTCTAAAAAGACAGGGCTATATTCCTGGGAAGTATTATATATTGTATACTTTTAAAGAGGATACCGTTAACCTTAATCACAAAGGTATTTACATTAGATTAATGGAGATGTCAATCCAGAGTGGTCTGTAAAATTTCACACAGTAAGCTCAAAACACCTATTGTATGTGCGTTGATCATTTGAGAGAATTGTACCTGACTGAAGAGAAAAGTGAAGCAACCTGCACAACATCAGCTCTGGGTTGCAACAGCTGTGTTCATTATCGTTAATTTGAATGTAAATTCAATCTTAAATCTGAGTTTATGCACTACTTACTTTTTAAAGGTTGCACCAGCTAAGATAGTTCCAACCCACATATAATGTGGTAAGTTACAACTTAAATCTCACACCCAGGTCTTAGTAGGTTTAAAGGAATATTTTATATTTCCAGTATATTTGGAATTAGCCCATGATGAACTTCTTAGATAGGATCAGCAATAATAGCCACCATAACCAAACACAACTACACAACTTGTAAAAAACTAAACAGTGGGACTTAGAGAAACTCAACTGTCAATCACAAGACTAGCCAAACAAGACGGCATAAAATGCCAATACTGTTTGATTAAGAAAAAGACAAAACACTAAATCAACGTCACACAATCTAGAAGAGCGTTTGACAGCAATTGGAGGTCGCAGTTACATGTCTGTGTCAACTTAGCCACCCGGATGCTGCTTTTAGCCACTGCTACTGTGAACCCAGCCATTAAGCAGGCTTGGTCGACTTTGACTTCTGGCAGATACAAAATGCGGTCAATGCTGAATTTTGCCATTAGTTTTTTTTTTTCTTCTCTCACCTGCAGAGTGCTCCTTTCAAACCCTTTGTTGTAATATAAAAATGTTTCTCAACCAATTTGTGATAAAACTCCAACCTGTAATTTCTGTCAAACAACAAAAAGTAATTGAGACATGTTTCTTCAGGAAAATGTAGCAGAAATTCAAACAATGATCTGCAATATATATATATATATATATATATATTTTTTTTTTAAACATGTCTCCAACAGTGGCCAGGGCTGTTCTGCTTGAACTGAGCTGCAGGACAATAGGAAAAAATAGGATATTTTCTTTAACTACTTGTTCCAGTGCTGAACATGAGATGCTTTGGGCCTTGTTTTAGGGTCAAGATCAATTTAAAGTATAACTCCAATCCACAATCTTCATTTCATGGTCTGGCAAAGTTCAGCCGGCATTCTCTTAAGCAACAATTTAATAGAAGCCCCAACATCAGCACCAATGCTTTTGCAAGCTGAACAGATGAATGCACCACTCTCTGGACTGTCTTCTGTCTTTACTTTTGAATTTCATATATGGAAATACATGCCATTTTTATTTCATATAGCTCCTTGTTTAAGTCATTGTTCAAGACATTTTGGAAACGCAAGAGACAGTAACTTACATCATTACCCTGACAATATAGTTTGCTGACTGCTACCACATGTCTCTTGATTCTGTTTTTTGAGATGTGCTCTGACTTTGCAAAGCCACATTATCACACAGATGTCACAACATAAGTACATTAACCTGTAATTTAGTATATGATATCTCTGAAAATCTGAAGACAAAATTCACCTTTTATCCTATATTTTAAGGTAGGTTAATGTCACCAACCAATTAACTTTTCAGGAAGCTCAAACTTGAACCTACTCTACAGGTCCTGACAATTTAAAACCTGACTAAGCCTCTTTGTGAGTTGAGTTGAGGTGGTAATGAGACAATAATGATGAGCCCTTTTACCACATCTCATTAATCTACTGGTGACTGGAAGCACAAGCAGATGGCTTTTATGAGGCTTGTTATTTCCCGGAAGACTTGGTCATATTGACTGGAGCAGGATATGACATCCATCCTTTTATCACATATTTAATGTTTATATCTGTGTCTCCAGTGAAAAATAAGACACATATTCCCAGCTCCCACCTGTGCAGCAGTCATTAATGCAACATGCATGTAGGTCTTTTACAACACCATTAAAATGTTTAAATCTTCAATTAAGAGTTCTTGCTGTTTTTTTGACAACAAATGATACTGCTGGTCCATCAGGTTGTTTGTGGTGTGCCTAACAAGTGCATGGCCATATATTTATTTTGTAGAGGGGTAAAGTCTAAGAGGTTATTTATCACTGTAATTATAGATAAAGCTGACATTGATGCAACAGGTGTGAGCTGTAGGCGAATGTTGCCACTTTCACTGAAAGCGCCTTTAAGGGCATTTGTAGCCCTTGAAGATGCCACCAATTACGGTACCATCTAAAGTAAACGGTTTTCTTTTTTTCTTAATCAAAGGCATGAGGAAATGTCCCTGCAGCAGCAACAGCTGTGTTCTGTACTGTTTGAACACACAGTATATTTGACCATTGAGATGACTTTGAAACAGCTGGATCTATTAGCCTCTGGCCTTTAACCACGACGCGCTGCAAACTGGAATTTTTGCCCATTTCAGTGCTCTGCTGTGTCTTGTTTCGACAGCTCTGGCTGTTCTCAAATCAACCTCGTCTCTTTGCTTTTCCTCCCGCATGTCAGCTCTGATGTCGCTCCAGTGGAGAATCCTTCAGGGAGGCCAGATTGTCCCAGAGGCTGCCCTAGGCACGGTGATGACAACTGTTCTACTCTGCCAGCCAACGGGCCCCCCTCCTGGGAATCAAGATGCGCATACACACACGCACACACACACACACACACACACACACAATACAGGCAGAGAACACAGACATTGTGGGAGAGAGAAAAATGACACTGCCGGGCTCGATAACACACAGCTCAAACAAAAAGCTCAGGCTGACATTCCCCTCATGGCAGTGTGACATGTAGTAGTGTCCCTCTCTATGTTCAGTGCAAGCCATAAAGCAAAGCCAGATAATTAAATTATACTCAATTATGGATACGGTGGACTACTTAAGGGAGTCAGTGAATAAATGATCAGTTACACAAAAGTAGGGACATATTTGTGGCAATTACACAGTATCCTGATTATACGTTTTTTAAATGTCAAAGAGTTGAGTCAGTGACTCTGACATGATTAAACATTATAACCCTAAAGGTAGTCTATTGCACAGATGTTATACTGACTTACATTACATAAATTTTGTTAATGCATACAGTTTATTCTATCCACCACATCATCATTATAGCTCAGTTCAGTTAACAGCTGCAATACAGAAGAAAGCCAATGTTAAAGCTGCGCTAATCACGATCTTCATTATAAAAATGGGTCTTCTGTGAATCTTTAACTCCCAATATCAAGTAGTCATCTAAATATTACTATAGCATCCTTTCATATACGGAGCCAGCTCTCATTTTCTTACACAGAAATTATTTCCTGTAGATTTTGTCCCCTTAAATAATCATTTAAATTTTAATAAAAGTCTTAGGAATTTCCCATAACCTTGTTTGCTTCTCAAGCTGATTTAAAATTGCTGTAGCTAAAACACGACGTTGATAGCTGACGGTAGCAATAATAACCTTACTAAGAATGATCAATGGCAACATAATCAATTTGAATCCATCATGTCTACGTTCTGTTGAATGGTTACGTGTTATCCTTGATGTCATTGAAACTCATTTGCAGTTATTATACCAGACAAAAACCCCAGCCAAGGGGGGAGGATTTACAATTCAAACCATTTATCAAAGCAGGATGTCAAAAAAAGGAGAAACGTGTCTGCCAGGGAGAACTGTTCAATGGAAGACCAAAAGTGAGAGACACAGGCTGTGACGGTGTTTCAGAGGATACATCCAATTACCTTGAAAAAACGTCATGGTACATGGTAAACCTGATTATGCCACAGCTTTCCTGTCCTATCACGCTCATGCAGGATTCCCGTATAGTGTGAAAAAGGTTTGGATAACACATCCTGAAAAGCGTGTTTGTGTGTACTTTCAAAGGTTTAAAGAGTGTCCAAGCCTGCAAATATGCAATGAAATCTCTGAAGGTTAACGGACCGGCATCCCTGTACTCTGACCGATGTCACTGTACTCAGCATGTGTGTGTGAGCCAGGATTTCCGCACTCTTTGTGTCTGTGTTTATCTGTGTGAACTGTCAACACTTCAAGACAAGATCTTTAATACGGGTCTCTGGTGGCATGTTAGGGATCTATGACATGATCAACATACAAGTGTGCAAAAGCAAAAGGAGCTGAAACGCAACTGCGAGTAAGGTGATAAAAGGTCAGAAACCAGCTCTGTTAGAAAACTCCAGCTCTGTTTTTTGTGTCTGTAAGTGCTTCCTGCATGTAAAATGTCTCCTTCTCACTTTGATGATTTTAAGTCTACCCTCTAGTGTGGCTGTTGGCTTTGTTATCAGCCAGAAGCAAAGTGAGCTACAACTCTTCTGGAGATATGAGAAAATTGAAACAGAAACTTTATATTACAGATGGCTAATCTCACAGTGGGATCCAGCCGTTTTAAAT
The DNA here is from genome assembly GCF_008692095.1 of Etheostoma spectabile. Taxonomy (NCBI): domain Eukaryota; kingdom Metazoa; phylum Chordata; class Actinopteri; order Perciformes; family Percidae; genus Etheostoma; species Etheostoma spectabile. The sequence continues at coordinate 5,438,761 of NC_045749.1, read as the reverse complement.
CTGGCAAAACATGAAAACAACATCTTGGCATACACAGTGATTAATTACTCCATCTTTAACACGCACGCACGCACGCGCACACGCACACACACACA
>NC_045749.1:5416363-5438656 GCF_008692095.1 Etheostoma spectabile | reverse complement strand
CACACACACACACACACACACACACATCAAACCCTTCCCTGTAGCTATGGTTTGACAAAAGCTTTAATGATTTTGTCAAACGCTGCAGGTGCAGTTCTTGATAGCATATTATCCATGTTCAGCCAAAACATCTAATTTGTAACTTTGAACATTTCTCTCGTGTTGGAAATGTTTCACAGCCCTGAGGTGGCAGCAATGACATTGACACAGTACTAAAAATGTCACCATCAACTCTGTGTAATTTGCTTATTAAAAAGATCCTTTACCTCTTTCATTCTAATGGCCTGTAGTCTTACTTTGCCAGAGCATCCACACGCTGCGGAGCAGAGGAGGGTCTGGCTAATCCACACAACATTCCGGGATGGGTGAAAAACATGTTCTAGGATATTGGCATTTCTTTAAACCAATCACAAACGTCATCGCTAAGCTCCACACGGAGCGGCTGTAAAAAAAACTTAGATTGGACAGATAGTCTAGCTGGCTGTCTGGAGTTACCCTGCAGACATCTGAGAAGCAGTCAACCATAGTCCTCAGATATTCACCAGAGTTTAAAATTCCAACTCAAAGACAGTGGAAGGAATTGATAAATGCCTGCATCTGGTGGAATTTCCTGCAGCACTGGAGCAATCCTGGAAGTGGAACATCAAGGGACTAGATAGATTGACTAGATAGACTGGACTAGATAGACTGGACTGGACTAGATAGCTTGTAACAGCAGTTTAAATAAGTTTGCTCTACTCTTGCATTCATTTTAAAACCATTTCCTGGATCACTTACTGTAAATACTCAAACTTTAAATGGTTTAAAAAGTGAGTATTTCAGTCTCAGATATGTTAGAATCCATCTTGAGCAACATAACAGTTAGTAGCTGAAGAAACAGACTAGATGAGATTTTTTTTAAACATTTCTCAGAATCCACAAATGAGTGTTGTTATTTCTGCATTACTCATTGTCCGTGTGTACGTGTGCGTGTGTGTGTGTGTGTGTGTGTGTGTGTGTGTGTGTGTTGTGCTATTTGTGCACATGTGAAACGTGAATGTGCTGATTGAGGCTACAATGTTGCAGCCCTCTGATTGAACAGATTCAGACATACAGATATACATGGACTGACCAAGAATGCTTGTGGTATAGTAACTGAAAGGCCCAGAAAAAGAGAGAATAAAAAGAACAAAGAATTAAGAATGGGATATATTTCATTGCTGTAGATCTGATACATTAAATCACCAAAAACTGCTGTAGAAGTCTCTTCATCCTTGTATTACCCAAACATATTACATCCAGCTTATTCTAAAGGCTGATTTGAATAAGCAGTGACATACATTACATCAGCACAATTCTGGTTTGAATAAAAAAGGAACAGGGATAGAAAGAAGAAGAGCGAGGGGTGCGGGACCCAGACATTATCTACTATAGTGTGTCTGATTCATCATATAGACTGGACTGGGACAACGCTACATAATGAAACATACACACATACACTGGCATACCAGCACACACACACACACACACACACCTTATTACACAATGAACACTTCAATGTCTTTTCATGGGAGAAGTTTATTAGATTGAAAATTGAAAATGTGTCTTTGAAATGCACCCTTTTTTGTCTTAAGCACCTAAGCTAAGCATCTTAGCCTGTGTGTGTGTGTGTGTGTGTGTGTGTGTGTGTGTGTGTGTGTGTGTGTGTGTGTTCTGATTTGCCAGTGTATGTGTGTATGTTTTCCATTCTTGAGTGACCTAGATGTAATTATGAGCATGCAGTATAATTCTGTAGCTATTGTTTCTGACACAGAACAGCTAGTTTATGTCCTGTTACATAACGTATCACGTTAGTTTTTTGCTGAAGGACACCAGCGGGACACAGCACCCCTGCAGATGCAGTGTCCCAACTAAACATACCTCTTTCATTGGGAAAACATTTACTTAAGTGTTTTTTGGGGTATTTAGGTACTGTTCTTTTTTTCACCTTTAAAATCTTCTTCTTTTTTTTGTTGCTTTGATTTGACTCTTAAAGCGAGGATATTATGCTCATTTTAAGGTTCATAATTGTATTTTAGGTTTGTACCAGAATAGGTTCACATGGTTTCATTTTTAAAAAATCACCATATTTTTATTCACTTGTCTCAGCTCCAGAATGAGATAATCACTTCTATACTATCTTTGTTGGGAGTCGCACATGCACAGTAGCTAGATAAGATCCCATCAGCTAGATAACTCTCTCTCCAACTTTGGTCAGTCCAAGGCAGGATTAGCTGGGAGACTTCTTCTAAACGAGGGCACACTTGTGGAATATCTGCAGAACAGGGACATGGAAGTAGTTCTTTTGTAGATCATGGTGAACTAGTGTGTGTTGTAGTAGTGTTTTGCCATTGTGAACGAGCTAGAATACTAGCACTAGCATGCCACGGTTAGCCTGACCTGGCAGTTAATGACCCTAACCTCAAACTTTCTATTTTTAAAAATAGCTCCATGTGACAAGATTAATTTAGCTGTATTGACTATTGGTATGCATTAAGAGGAAGGAAGGGGAAGAACGATAAAGCTTAGCTTCACTTAAGAAATCAATGCATTTTTATTTATGTATGCCCTTACAAATTCAAGTGTCTTTACTTACACAGCTCACAGGTAAGCAATTAGTTGATTGCTGTATGGTGAAGTAACATGATTTCTCTTGTCACTGTGTATATCTGTTAATGTTCTGTCTTTTTATTATGACCTGACTGTGTCCTCTCAGCTAGAGACAGAATCACCCAGAGATGGACAGCTACACACACACAAGTAAAAGGGATGTGAGAAAAGTGGAGAGACAGGGAAGAGGGACAACTTTATCTATAAAACAGATGAAGATAAAGCAATATAAAAGAAATCAGGATAAAAAGAAAGATCAATTCTTTTTTCATAAAAGAAGAACTGCTGCCGGCTACAGACTGTTTTTCTATTAAGTACCTTTCTCGCCTTTCTTCATGATCTTTTTTTCCCTCACCACAAAACCCAAGCACACCTCTCTCATCTCTCTCCTCCTTCCGTTTTAGTGACCTGGTATTGCTCAGATAGACTCCCATTTTGTTTACGCTGTTGTGGCAGCCATTAAAAAAACTCCCCCATCATGTACATCTTTCCTGCCACTATCTTCCCCCAATTCTGCGCCAGCCACTGCAGCATTTTCTCAGCTGTAAAGCGGAAGGGGACCAACTTGAAATTTACCAAACACTCATTACGTGTCCTTCTTACAACTGTTTTCCTACTTTTATAGAACTAGTGTGTAACATAACTAGGCTGTATCCAGCGTGAGGAGACAGTTAGCTATGCCTGTAAATGTTGGACTTGTTTGAACTAGTTGTTATTCCTGCAGTCCAGCTCTGGTGGAACAGGGTTACTATGTGAAGCTGAGAGTATGCACAGAGTAGCCTATGTACACTCTCTGTAAGCATAAACAAAGCTCAGCTCAAGAGGTTAAATAAGGCGTGACAAAAATGTTGGGCCTCGTTTAAGGGCACCTCAGTGGTGGTAATGAGGGAGCCTCTCTCTTTCTCTCTCTCTCTCTCTTTCTCTACAGAGGGCATAACATAGCTTGCTGCTACTACAGCTGTCATTAGCTTTGGTTGATAACGTAGCATTTTACATTACTATAGCTAAGGCCATGCTGCGCTACATGATGCAAACAGTACAAGCTGATATTCAAATTATTCAAAGCTCAAGTGGATTTTTTGAGGTAGGTACTATTCAGAGTATTTGTCATAATCTCCATAACTTGAAATACTTGAAGGTTGAATGGCTTAGCTTTCCCTCTTTCATTTGAAGTACTCTGTGAGTGTGAATATACACACAGTCACATGACTGGGGGCAGAGGGCATCGCTGAGGACAAGATTGGATGATGTATAGCTATCAAATTTGATTTAACTTTAGGAATGATTGGTGTATTGTGATAACAATGCAGCCACCACAGCGAAAAAAAAGAAAAAAGAAAGAGATAAAGTTGTATTTAGGCTCTTTCACCAGAGGGGCAGCTAAGCCAGTCAGGGCAAACGGGCAGTTGCCCGGGCAACAATAGCCCATACTTGTGCACGTCCCTGCATGCAGGACAAGAATGGGACACCAACCCTGGTCTCCTGGGTGAAAGTCTTGTGTTGTTTGAGCCATCCACCACAAATTTCCTTAGAGGGATTTTCAGGCTTTCATACTACTCCTTTATACTAAAAATAGCGCATTTCAAGCAGTGCCAATGCTATGAAATGGTACACACTTCCTGTCTCTAAAGGGGTGTGGCCTCATTTGAATGTGTAGAAAACGTGGTGTGGATGGATGAAAAGTTATATTTGTTTAATTTCTTTTGCTGACATTAGATATTTACAGAGCTAAAAGAAATATTTAGCATCCCAGAGATTAGTTTTGTCAGGGCATTCAGCTTCTCTGTATTGCCAGATCTCGTAAGAGTTTGATCCTAAGACAGAAACAGGTCTCAAACAAAGTTAACTTTTTCCCAATGTATTTTTCTCAAAAATGCCATTTTAGCGTCAGAATATCCTGGAGATATCTAGCTTTTGAGAAATGGGTCCAATATATACTTTGGCAGTGGTGTAGTCCACGTGATACGCAGGTATACCTGCTAAGAAATCTCCAGGATTTCCATATACCCACTTAAAATGTGCAATGATAAGCAACAAAAGAGTGTCGTGACAGAACTTTCCCATCAGATATTTCTATTCACAAATATGGGGTACAGTAATGTGACAGAAAACTAACACTGCAGAACACGAAGAGACTTTTCTCATCTTTTATCGACCCACTCCTTGCTGAGCACAGTGCATGGTGTGTAGTACGTAGTGTGTGCGTAGCAACCAGGCCCAAACGCCTGCATCCTCCCTTCACCACACATTTAAGACAAATATAAGTAGCACATTTTATTTTGTCCTTGATGCTTTGGGGTCAACTTTTGTTATCCAGGCTGAAGTCCTGGATGTGAAAGCCCCCTTGCTGTTTTATAATACATTTTATTTTTGAATGTCATCTGTTTTTTCCATCTCATAGGAGAAATAAAGGTATTCCCATCATAAATTGGTGCATAAAAGTGTATCAGAATGCAGGAAATTAAGTCTTTGACACTCAAAATAACCCTGGGGGAGGACACCAATGCAGAGCCTCTATTTTTGCCAGAATGCGGAGAGCTCTGCAGGAATTCAGCACAGGGCAGATTGTGCAGGACAGGAAGTTGAACACAGAAACAAAATAAAACATCTGTTTAACTTTCAAAATAAAATACACCGTGCTCAAAGCGGATCATATTTCCCTGCACTACACCTTGAAAATGTCATAATGGGCAGAGACAGGCCTGAAGTCAACAGGTCAGAGGTTTAGTGGTTCTGTTTATAGAAACTACATCCTGTTGTATCGCACAATCAAACATGAAGCTGTCAGTCATGGCTGCAGCCATTCCACAACAAATCCGGACCTGGTGGGTATTAAAGGACGGTAGAGCACGGAGCCGACCCGCTGTTGGTGGAAATCCAGTAAGGGGAACTGTGACGCAGGGACCAAGCTCTATTCAAAAACACGTTTTAAGCACAGGTTTATTTACACAGGTTAAAAAGATAGTAGAGCTCTCTATTGAAGAAAGAAAAAAACGGCGATGACAGAAAAGGAATGAATTACACTGAGGGAAGATTTGGAGCAGGGATGATGTTTGTTCATTCAAACTAAACTACTATTTATTTTAAGTTTTAACCTTCAATAACCTGTATCCTGGTTAACCTAAAAAAGATGTTTATAGAACTGATATTTCAGTTTTTCCACATTTAATCCACTCAAAACATTTGTAATGTCTAAAAGCAAACTTTGGAAAATACTAGATGCCCTCTGAAATCCCAGTCTATGCTAGTGTTAGTCTTAGGCACCAAAAACTAAAGGAAAAAAAAAAGAATAAAAAAAGATCATATGCTTTTCTCCTTTTTTCACACACACACACACACACATACACACACACGCACACACATGCACGCACGCACGTACGCACGTACGCACACACGCTCGCACGTGCACACACCACAGTACAGTGGAGTGGAGAACATGCACTCGAGTGCAGATCTGACTCTGATCAATAGCTTTCTGTGCTGAACACCTCTCTGTTTTAATCTTTTACTGACCCCACTAACTGACATCAAACACTTTACACTAATGTCTATTGATAACACTGAGAAAGAGAGACATATACTATATCGGAAAATAATACAGAGGGGAAAGACACAGGGTAAAAAATAAAATTCAAAAAGAGAGAAAGTCAGTTAGAGGTTCTCAAGGGAAGGTGAGGAAACATGTACAATAAAAGCAGTGCTGGAGTTGTTTGTATGTGGAGAACAAAGGCTGTAAGAAAATGTAAACTGTGAGACAAAAAGCAAAGGATATCAGCTACTACAGTGAAGGGAAAATAAAGCTGAAAATACAGAAATCAACAGAAACAGAAAGTAAATAAACAACATTGTATTTGTCTGTAGAGAGAGGAGAATAATATGAGAGGAAAGGAGGGTGAAAGAAAAAAAGACACTGAAAACACTAACTAATGAAAAATCAGGATCAAGTGGAGCCATTGAAGAAATTGCTATGAAAATCCATGTACAATGTCACCTTTGTGTTTTTGCTTTGTGTCAGCAGCAGTCTGTGTCTGATCTGATCATTACAGCCTGATGTAATGTTAAGACGTCTATGGGTGTCCATACTTGGCCTAAAAATGTCATGTACTCCCCTGAGCTGGATTCATCTAAAACCGTGCTCTCATTAGTTTCCTCCCACTCCTTTCCCTTTGTCTCTTTTGCATATCTAATGTAGGTTGTGACTGAAAAAGAGTTTTAGTTTTAGTCTAAGATGTTCTAAAATCAGAGCTGCTGGGACATACCAAAACCAGCTAACCGCAAAACTGCTAGAACTGTTGGGTCCTTGTAAATTCTGGAGTGTGGTCTAGACCTGCTCTATCTGTAAAGTGTCTTGAGATAACTCTTGTTATGAATTGATACTATAAATAAAATTGAATTGAATTGAATTGAAAACCCTAATTGAAAACAACGACACATGTTAAAAAAGAAAGATTATCTTCATGTTGTCTTTGTGTTTTTGTCATCCAATACTGACAGAAAGGCAAACCAGTACCTCCAGGAAGATAAGAGAACCCAGATTTACTGTTGCAGTGCAAATACATGAAGACTGCCACAGTCCTTTAAAAACATATTAAAAGTTCTACTCAACGTGCACACAGTTTTTCAAAATTCAATCATTTTAATTTAGATGCTGCGAATGGGCTGTCTAATATACATATTAAATGTAAAAAAAAACAGCCAGGTAAAAAAATGAGGAGCTGTTGAGCTCCTGAAAGCGTTGCAGCCACATCAGATCTTGCTTAATGTGCCGACATACTGTTTTTTTCTCTCATTAAAATGCACTGGTGAGGTGAATCCAGGTGGATTAAATCTGTATTGAGTTTAAATTATAGGGAGAAGAAGAGACTGTGAGGTAGAGTTGTGAGGCAGTGCAGTTGTGGGGGTTTTGCAAAAGGGGGATCAACTCAATATCAGGGGGATGCATTTGAGATTTCCAATTCTCTGTGCGTGTCCCTAAGTAGTGGAACTACATCAGTTTTGACATTAACATGGACATTCCCCCAAAAGTCCCCCGGTATTCCCACCAGCAGGTACAAGGTATTGTCTCAACAATCAATCACTACACAAACATCAACCTCATTCTATTTACTTATGTGCATTATATACTTATAGACCTGTTTGAGAGACAATACCGGAGAATCAAAGAGAAAGTCAAGCTTTTTGTTTGTAGTAACACATCTGTAAGACACCTGTATCGCAGTCAATCGCAGTTTAGTTCAAATCCAGAAACAGGTCTCCAAGAACAAAACCGGTATTTTGATCACTTTATCTAAACTCGGGTACAGACCAAAAAGCCTCACCATCTGAATGAGATCAAGATCCGAGATTGGTTTCAATGTAAATGTGCAAACTTAAAATGTGCATGTCACGATGACCTAATCAGTGGCATTTTTGCATTGTTGTTTTGCATTGAAATGGTATATGAGTCACTTAATTACTGATGTTTGAACAGGAAAACAATTGTGTTTCTGTAAAAATAATATTCCCCATTACTGCTGAGTTTTAAAACACACACTCTACCAAAGAGTTGTAATGAGCAATAAATGAGTTGTCTGAACCATCAAGGGGGTAATAAAGATAATGAATAGCTGCTAAAATGAGGCGACCTTACGAGACTTATTGCATTAGGAATCGTCTCATCTGAGAGAAAAGATGCACAACAGAGACCCTCCTTCATCCCAATTATCTCTGGAATAGTTTCCAAAGTCCTTTATGCTGCCCGTGATCCCCTCCCTTTGACACACACACACACACACAACCTTTTCCAAAACTGACACTTTAAGTGGTCCTGAGCCGCAGTGAGAAGGAGGGCTGACATGACACTTTGGCTAATGACATAGTCTGTCCTGTTGAGTAGGGATGGGCACACGCCCACGCACACTAATGAGGAACATGGGTCCTGTCTAAACTCAAACACTCAAACAGGATCAAAGCCCGGAAGTTTCACTGAAATGAGAATTTGTTTTATTCACAGTAATAAAGTTCAACTTGACAGATGTGTGTGCTAGCTCACTCACACACAGAGTAGGGGGTCCCTTCACACATGCAGCAGCACTGCAGCAGACTTCCTTATTCCTTTCAATGAGGCCTCTGTGCTGTGTTGGAGGAGCAGTGGTCCCAAACATGCAGACATAAGAAGGGGATCCTGGCTTAACTTTTTTAGTGCCATCTGGCAACCCACTGTGTTAGTCATATAAATCTCACAAAACACATTAAAGACCATGGTACCATGTAGCACACAACAGGAGATTATCGGTGTCAGATGTGACAATTTCGCAGTTGGCCTTTACCAACAGAAGTTTCCAAATCTTGTCATCTATCTCCTCAGACATTTCCCTTGCCGTCTTTGTGTAATTCGCTCTTCTTATTAACCCTTGGATGTTTGTTTTCTTCTGATTTTGCACTGATAAAGATGTCGTCAATACGTCTCCTCATTCGCTGTGAATACGCTGCACAGTGAGCGGCTCTATTGTCACAGAAGACTAGGATGAAATAAGAAAGGAGATTAAACTGTCTTTGTACTGATGTCTGATCCAACTGATTTGGACATTTGCATGTGCGAAAGGTGCTGAAGACTCCAGGAAGTCACTGTGCCTGGCTCATGTTTGCCAAGAAATAGTTACAAAATGTACACATTGTTTTTGTTTTTTTTACATTTATGTTTGTCTTCAGATTAAACAAACCAGATACATGTAAATAAGTAAGGTACTATTGTTGTATTTGTTTGGAGAGCGCTAGGCTAGCTGCTAGCTCCGAGCTTTCAGTATTTATCCGAACATGTTTTAATCCAGACTCAGAGTGGTATCTTTTCATCTAACTCTAAGTAAAGATAGCAAAAAAAGACATGTTTGAGCTCAGAATTCATCAGCAGCGGGGTTTACCCAGTCTAGCAGTATTAGGGTTTTAGCTAAGAATTACTTTGAGGTAGACCTAGGCAAAATAACTAATTTACCCAAAAATATGTTGACTTTAAAGCAAACGTGTCTTGCTGTTGGCTAACTGCTAAGTTGTAGACAACGTGGGAAGACTAATGACATATCAGAACAATGTAAACCTCTCAGCTAAATCTGTCTCTGTGAAATTATGAAGTCATACAGCCTGCAATGCAAATCAGTTTCAGTCAGGACGATATTTTTCATTCTATTCCATCTTCTCTGATCTTTCCCTCAGCTGTCCTGAGGGGTTTCTGCCCCATTGGAGGCATGGTGAGGGACTGATGAATGGCCACACCCCACTCTGTCTCTTCCAGTCCGTTCAGCATGACCAAAAGCCAGTAACACCCAGAAGACTGTAATTAATCACCTGACATTACTCTTTTGTGTGCATTCATTTCCTTTTCTCCACTGAATTTCTGTCTTCACTGCTTTCTGAACTGCACATTCCTTCTCTTTAGAGTATTATGATTATTCTTATACTTTTCTTCTTTTTTCTCCTGCATTCACTTTTTTTTCATGACGCATACACTGCCACATATTCTCCCCTCAGCAATGTGTAAGCTTATAGTAATTATGTTGCTTGTATGTGTACAACCATCTGCAATACTACGAATGCCTTCTAGAAGATACTGTCTGAAAATGTTCACCTCCATATCTCCATATTTCAGCGATTATCGTACATTGCCCCCTCTCTATGGCGATCATCTTTTTTTTAGCATAACTCGGTCCTTAGGCACTCAAAGCACTCTAAGGGAAAGATCGTGATCATGACTACAAACGCAGGTCTCCAGTGTCAAAGTCCTACTCTTCGTACGCCCACCTTCCCTGAGCCTTGCAGGCGGTACATAAATGTACACTTAAAAACAAGGTAAGGTGAATTGCAATGTCCTTCTGTGTGGTATTGTGTAATGGAACATTAATATTCATCACAGCAGCCCCAGTTGAAAATGTCTCCACTTAAGCAATGAAATAATGTATTCCCAATAGGAAAGTCACAGAAATAACTGCAGTTCTTGAGATACTTAAAATGCGTTAGAGTAAAAGTTGTCACACACACAAAGAGAGGCAAACTCCACTAATACATGGACAGTCAGTGCAAAAACCATGAAAATGTAGAGTAGAACAGACATTGAACTGCTAGCCGTGGTCATGTGACTAGTTTAAAAGAAGATGGCGCTTAGCACTGTGCATTGACTGTAGAAATAGAAGGGGTTGGCTCGCTACAACGGTTACAATTCTTTGCAACGGCATCAGTACACATAAAAAGGGCCACTGCTCTGACCATCCTGCTATGTTGTTTCAAATGTGAATGTCGATTCTACTCTTTCTATTTCTATGGCAAAAACAGCCCGAAGGTCACAATATGGGCTTGTAAAGTGAGAAAATATTCTTCAAACTTAGAAAAAGAATATACAACCATGGGTAGTTTGTTATAGTGAGAAACAAAAGGACAACAAAATTATACAGTATTATTTTGTTTTTCAGGTCAACTCTTTCCCTTCCTCCTAAGAAAGAGAAAACGATAGGTGAATGTGTGTGTTTTTGTGTGTAACACTGCGGTGAAAGCTCGCCAATTCCTTGTCCTGACACATGGGTTTATTCTTAGATATTAGGCAGCTGGAAGGAACAAGAAACTGCAGGGAGGGTGAACACACACGCAAAAAAGTACACACATAGCCTACTGACAAAAAGACATGCACATACACTCACATGCACAATAACACAAAGTGTTCAGTGGTGTTTGTCAGCTCTCTGTCTATCAATGTGACAGAGCTGCCTCAGTCAAAACCAGTTCTCTTAACCCAAGGTCACCTTTGACTCACGCACACACACACACACACACACACACACACACACAGAGTAAACTTAAAGACCCGGACATTAGCTTCAGTAATCCAATACACACGGTGCCACCCACCTGCATCTACCTGAATCCATGTGAATTTTTTCAAGCAACAGTGCGTAGTTTCTGCCATCCCCATTAGGAATTCTAAGTAAAACCCTCAACGTGTCTACGTGATACGAGTCTTCCGTGACCGTGCAAACTACTAATTTTTTTTTTTTACTTTTAAAGCCAGCAGTTCAGCTTAGCGTCAGTTTCTCAGAAAACCTTCAAGTTTTCCACATCTTTCAAACATTATTGACATCATGCATTTTTAAAAGCCAGCAATCCAGTCTTCATCATCAGCTTAAAAAATTGCCTTCTCCTTACATGTTGAAATCCATATAATTTTCTATTTTCTCTGGCAGGCATCTGCCTGTGTATTTGACACATGGATTTTTCTTTAGGATACAAAAGAAGACCCAAATTTGTCAAGTAAAACACTAATTCCATTCCCACTGTTCTCTTAGCAACTTAAAATCTCTTTGTGTTGGCCAATTGTTATCCTTAACTGAAGTGACAGCAGTGACAGGAGAGGACATGGAACATACTTTTCAGGAAACAACAGGGTAATGGGAAATTTCTGAACTTTGAGAAATAAGCTTCTGCACACAGGGATGGACTGGGACCAAAAATAAGCCCATACAATTTGGCCCAGACCGGCCCACCCTACACCTGCACACTTAGCCAAACTAATGCATGCCTACTTCTTTTATTGTGGTAGTGTTATCATCAACAGTTTGTCCACCACTTGTTTGTGGCTCAGTTTTGTCAAGGGGCAAAGTGTATTAAGGGGGGGGCTCCTGCAGGTTCTACCCTCACACCCTCATCTCTGTCCCTCTCCTTCTCCTTGCTGTGCATGCCACTGCCACTGGCACTGACACCACCACCACAAGGCTATCATCCGTCACGGGAGCTGATGAAGGTCCTGCTGCTGCCAAACATGTATGTCAATTTGACACATTTGGCAGCGTCTGCCTGAAGGGCATGTTTCATTTTCTCATGCAGCGTCTCTGCACCTCCTTTGCGTTTCTTCCCTCTGATCTCTATCACTATTCTAGCCTGGCAGATGCACACTGAAACTACATTCGGGCAGAAATACCAAAGAGGGTGCTGTTTAAAGATATGATTGGGCCAGTCCAGTGTCAATTGAGAAAACAACCAATGAGCTGCTGAGCAACGTGTTTCATGGACCGCCTCTGTAAGAAGAAAAAAAACATAGCCTATGTGATATTTTTGAATAGCTGCCGATCTAGGCCTACCACTTTTATCATGGGCCGGACAATAAAATAAAAAATAAAATAACAATAATGAAGTGTCAGTGGTCAGCCCAAAAAGCACGTCAGCCCTACCGGGACCAGTATGCCAGATGGCCAGTCTGCCCCTGGCTTTATATAAACTATGGATCCAACAGAATGTATGCACCCTGACATTACACCCATTTCTGATAATCAAACATCTCATTCCAAATAAATGGGCATTAACCCACTGCTACAACAGTCTCTACTCTTCTCTGCTCTCTTTCTACAAGAGTTTGGAACCTGGCTGCAGGGATCTTTTCCCATTGTGATAAAAGAGTATCAGTGTGGTCGGCTACTGATATTGGTCAATGAGGCCAGGTTTATTGCCAGTGCCAGTACCAATTTATCCCATAGTTGTTGGATGGGGTTAAGGTCGCAGTTCAGTCCTGTCGAAATTACATTTTAATTCTGTGCTTACATTAAGTGCCGATGTAGGAAGTAGTGTGTTCTTTAAATGGCACTTCAGACATGAAGAGTTTAAAATTTCCATCCCACCACAAACCAATTAATGTTTGCCTTTTAATTAACCATTAACGCTTTTCCCTACTCTCAACCAACTCTTTTAGATACCTAAACTCACCAATAACTCATTTTATTTGCCATGTGTAATCCAGGATTTTAAATTCTTGTCTGTTTGTTGTCCACATCATCCTCAGAAAACCATTTCTTTGTGGACTTGGTTTTGCCAAAACGTTTGAGGCACACTATTGTCTAAAATGTAAGCCAGCATTGTGATTTTCCTTAACTGGAACTAATGAACCTGTCACCCAAAACATTTAAAGCCAACCAAAAGTACATGATAGAAAGTGAACAACCGTGCCATATGTTTGGCCATATAGTGTAGCACCTTAAATGTTAAAAGAACATTTGCATATGATCTCCTTCCCAAATCCTCCTTTCTTTTTCATCTTAACCCTTGTCCCCCTCCTTCTCTACTTCTCTTTTTCTCCTTTGCTCTGGCATGATCATTCATAAGTAGGGAGATTAGCAAGAAAGAGAGCGGGTGAGTGGGCGTGAATATGACAGAAAGATGGAGAGGGACAGAATGATGGAGACTATGGGAGAATGAGCGAGTTGGAGTATGAGTGAAACCCATTACAGTGGGTCGAAGCAAAGATTTATGTTGGCTAGAAAATATTACAGACGAACAGCAGATGAACAAAACGCTGGTGAGAGAGCTGGAAGAAAGCCATACATTATGCATCAGATCACTCACAGCTTTCACACTCCTATCTCCTCCTCCAAGGTTTTCTTGATTTAGCTTTCAGATCCTCCTCTTTCTTGAGCCATGCTTCTTTCTTTTACCTATCCTGGATTTCTTCCCTTTATTTCTTCTCCATTTGTATAATTCTTTATTGTAATATTACTTGATACAAGGAACTTTGCAACCATGACATACACATGACATACACAACCACACACACATGCCTTCATGTGACACATACTGTATGTCAGACAGTCCCACGGGATACTTAGTACGCAGCCATGCTACAACCTCCCAAAACAGCAAATACCACAGAGAAGACTCACACAGTACATCCTGGATATGTGAGGACATTCCATTAACTCAGTAATTTCATATCTGCTTAACAGAAACATCACACTCATACCCTGAAGAAAACCTTGTCCAAACGACTGTATGACTGGCCTTACTAATATTCCAAAGATGTCTCAAAAACAGCACTCTAATAGGACTACTTCTCCAGGCTTTGTGATTTTTTGAGGACATTACATCAGTAGAAAATAATTAAAAACATTCATCACACACACAAACCATGTCTTGGCCTGAGGCTCTGTCTGATCACCCAGACCGCAGCGTCTGCAGTGACACTGTTTGTTTCATGGCTGCCGACAGCGAAAGCCTCGCAGAGTGGATCACATCATCACCCAGTCATCAGGGTGAGACTGGGTGAAAGATTTTGGGCTGGAATTGCATAAGGTCCTTTTCACAGAAGCAGTCCCACTGTCTTCCAAGGTAAATAATAGTATTAGTTTAGTGGTTTAGTTTATTTTCAGTTTGATCAATATACAGTTATGGTATTCCAAACTACAGTTTGTACATTGTATTGGTCATGTGTTCTCATACAATCATCACATACACGTTTGACATATGGCCTTGTAAAGATGATATGGTGAACATGTCAACAGTTGGTCAACATACACTTTGCTTTCAGCTGGATTTGGGTTACCATCACCTGTTTTTTTTATATGCATATATACATATATTCTGTTTTCTACTTCATGTAATCAATCAGCAGGGAGGATGGAGAAGAAAATAATATACACATGGGTAGCATGCTTCAGTTTGGTTTGCCAGCATAAAGATGGCTGTGGTAGATTTATAAGTGATGATGATGGAAAGCTACAGTTTTTGTGGTGACTACAGAGCATTTGGCCACTGTGATCACACGTGTTGTGACACAAAGAACTTTTAGTTTGGGCCAAAGTCAAGTTTTTTTTTTTTTACCTGTTGAAAATTGCCTGGTTATAAAAGAATGTGTTCAGTGGTGTGATGACATTTATGCCACCTTGGTTAGCTTAGTTATTTGCCACTAGGATAATCACCTCACTCTATTGCCTATTAAGTAAGAATTATTTGTTTTTGTAGAATTCTCTGTGTTCCTACTCGACCTCCCTCTATAAATAATAGATTTTTTTTAAATGCTCTTGTGCAGATTAAACCCTTCCTGTTCTTTCAGTGGTTCTGCTGTTGATCCGTCTTGGCATTTCTCTGCAGGCGTTCATGAGGCCAGCTGTCATTGACAAACAGGGACCCTTCAGCTACAATATCCAGAAGAGAAAAGAGACCAAACGAAGGTTGTTTCCACTATTTTCTTTATCTCAATGTCTACAGACATTCTTTCTGCACGTGTTCTTTCAAGGTCACTGAGTTCACATCCTGTAGTTCTGTTGCTTTCTTGAGTCATATCATATGTTGCACATATGATTGTAACACACAGTGTTATTGACAGTCCGTGAAAAAAGCCTGAATCACAAACATATCTTTGCTCTAATTACACATTCAACTTAATTTTTAACGTCACTTACACCGCAATATTGATTCTCTTATCATGGCAACCGCACTTTAAAATTCCTTTTGTTTGACTGCATTTTACTTAGCTCAGGGTCTACCATATTTTATTGTCTATTTCTTGCCTGTATTCCCTTGTATTCTTGCCTTGTTTTCTTTCGTGCTTACTTGTTTGTGTGTATTGTTTTGTTTTTGTTTTTTGTGTTGTGCTATGCTGCTACTTGTACGACAGACCAGAATTTCCCCGTCGTGGGGTAAATAAAGTATAATCTAATCTAATCTAATCTAATCTAATATTGTTTACTCTTGTATTTTTCCTCTGTTTTCTCTACTAAACCATAGCAGTCATCCTTGTGGCGGTGATTGTTACTTCCTCAAGAGCAATTTATTCTATTGGACATTCAAACAACTTGGTCAGCATAGTCAGTTCTGAAATCATCTTTTGTTGTCCTTGTTCCTTGATGTGTCTGTGCTTTTTTAAGGTGACTATTGTGATGATTGACAGTGTGAGGCCACAAGTTTATCACTGCTCCCTCATCAGTAGTATCACTGAATCAGCTTATGGGACTGACTAATCTGTTTTGGCACAACAAAGCTGATGATTTCCAGAGTGCAAAACCAGCTCATTTTGTGCCCCAGGCAGATTACTGCAGCGATGGAAATATTACTTAAAGTGACAAAGTAATGGTGTTATTCTTTTCAAAAGACATTAGTGCACATATAATTTATACAGAACTGATCTTAAGAGTTGGGGCTACATTACAGTGAGTATATATGTGGGATTAAGATGCAGTAAAATACAAATGAATAAAGGGAATAATGGTTTTGATATGTGGCATATAATATTACACTAATGTTAATTTGTTTGCTATACCAGATACAGTAAAATTTCACTCTCAGCCCACTTGTTGTAACCCCAAACAATGAATATCGTGTTTATTTAGATTGTAATATTACTGAAATTGTAAAAGTAATTTTGTTGTATTACTGTGTTACCGCAAAAAGGAACGTGTTACTCTCATCATTGACCATGTTCATGTTTTCTGTGTTAACATGCAACATGTGCTAACATATGCTAAGTAACTCTAAACAAAAAGTAGATGAGGATGATGGGATTGTCATCAGTTTTGCAGATATGTAATCATAAACCACAGTTTAGACAAACTGATTTTAACTGGCGGCAGTTGTAGGTCCGTAATAAAGTTGAAAACCACAAACATCATGGTGTAGAAAGAGGAAATGTCATCAAAGTCGGCATAGGGAAGAGTTCGAGATGGATGAATGGGTCTGCGAAACATCTGACTTTTTACACTGGAGACCGCCCACAGTCAACGTTGTAAAAGCATGACCCTAATTGTTGATTAGTGATAACCATGTGGTTATTATTGTCATTTTTGACAAAGACCCCCTAACCTTAACATCGTATTCATTTGGGGATGAGGTTGGATAATTATTGTGTTGCATCAGATGTTGATATAGACCAGCAAAACAGACATTTTTTTTCATATGAAAATACCGCAGAGAATCAGAAGCAGACAAGGTAAGAGGACCTTCTCCTGAAACTCAGCTCTGCCATTAAGGAGAGACTTTAAGAGAGGAAGAGAAGTATCGAGTGAGTTTAAACAAGGGGAAGAGAGAGATAAATACAGACAGAGATAGAGAGTTAGTCTAACTTTTGTGTGTACCTCAAACGCTCACACACTTTCTCCATCTCTCTCTCTCTCTTAATCCATCTCTCTCTCATCATTACCCTCCACGCTGATCTCTTTCCTCCCTCCAGCGTTCTCTCTTTCCACAGACCGCTGCAGCACAAGGAATTCATCTACTATAGGAGCCACTTTGCCACTCTGCTCCAATCTGAGTGTGTCTGTGTATGAAATGATTGCGTAATGGCTCTATAGAAGCACCAGGGGGCTGGAAGGACTTGAGGATTAAGCAGGTTTCACATTTTCTTTTCAAGTGGCTTGGTTCCAGTGTGTGTGGAGGCTTTGTTTAACATTCCTGCTACTATCAATTAATGCATTCTATTGTAACATCATGCCTCTCTGCTTCCGCTCATCAAACACATACATGGTATTTTTATTCATTTGTCAGTTCATCATTTATATGCATAGGTTTTTTATTCATCGATCCCATTTATCAGTCCATTCAGCCATGTACATATATATGTATATACTATATTTATATATATACACACACTGCCGGTCTGAAGTTTGGGGTCACTTAGAAATTTCCATTGCACTCCATTATAGGCAGAATACCAGCTGAGATCAGTGGCATTGCTTTTTTTAACCAGGGAAGCAGTTTTCAGATTACATTGTGTGCTTACATAATTGCAAAAGGGTTCTCCAATGTTTTCTCACTTTGATTTTTAAAACAATATCAGATTAGTAAACAGAATGTGCCTTTGGAACATTGGATGAATGGTTGCTGATAACAGGCAATATAGATGTTGCATTAAAGATCAGCCACCCACTCAGATCAGCCGGTGTTCTGTCTATAATGGAGTGGTATGGAAATTTGTAAGTGACCTCAAACGTTTGACTGGTAGTATGTGTGTATATATATATATATATATATATATATATATATATGCAGTACTCGCGAACTATTTTATGACATTTCAGTTAAATCCTATGCACCTAGTGGCTGGAGTGTTCTTAGTGTAGTAATCTGCTGTTCCAATTCTTTTTCACACGGTTATGATGCCTTTTGCCACCAGCTAAACTTTGTCACACTGGCTGTAAACTGCCAATAGTAATCAATTCATTCAGTGCAATTAGTGGTCCATATCACCAAACAAATTCCCACTACATTTCATTTTATCAATCGTAATTGTCACCAAATAAACCTAATTGACCTTTAGGGCCCTCTGGCTGGCTTTGGTCTGTCATCATCCTTCACTTTAGTCAAGTGTTTACATTTTTGAAGAGTGCACAAACTAACTAATAGGGCCTTGTTTTAATTCAACATTCATTGTATTTATGGTTGCTAACAGCTGCATATGTGGGCACTCAGTTGTTTTCTGATTAACAGCTGTTCAATTATAATCATTAAGGAAAACATTGAAGAGAATCAACCTTTAATAGGCCCAAGTTACTTACAGTAGCCTACAGCGGACAATAGTAGATCCAAATCATTGTTTTTTATCCCTTATTTCATTATTTAATGGTTACTTTTTTCAAAGAAATTCTAAAGCAAGTCCTCTTTCATGTCTGACTTAAACAACTGGGAGGTTTTTGTCTAAATCTGATATTTAAAAAGGAAACAAGCTATCCAGTTCAGATAGGGCCTTCAATGCTGTAAAGAGGGGTTCTGAACATTAATCCGAAAAAACATGATGACAAGAATCTCAAATGCACTAGACAGCTGTTACACCTGCCACACGTATTACTGTAACTATAAACATGCAAATTGTTTCATCAAGTATTCTGTTTGAGGCTTTGCTGGAGTCATTATTCAGATCTTACATGTTTTCTCATCTGAATGCATGTTCATCCAACGTGTGACTCTGTACTGCATAATTGTAAACACACTTTGTGATGTGATTATTTTGTTTAATGTAGATTTGTGGAAATGGAAACACACTAATGCAATTATACAGTATTTGAATTTCATTAAAACATAGGCTGCTATAGCTATTTGTACTCACATGCAATGGACAGATACACAATCATGAACGCACATAGATATTGATTACTTTTAATGCTTTGGAGTATTTTTGACACAAACATATCATTTTTGTTGCTCTGTTTTGATGTACTGGTCTCACACCCACACACTCAGCAGTTTAAAATGCTCTGCATCTACTCACACGTGACACACTGTGGTGCTTTAGCATTAGGTGTTATAAACAGGCACATACATTTATCTGATTAATATTGTATTTATTCAGTACAGTTTGTAATACTTCTGGTGTTAATTTGGCTCAAACATACCAAACGTGTTAAAGTCAAGTGATTTAATGTGAGAGAAACTGAGTCCTGTGATAAAAAGACATTTTGGCACTGTATATTGTGTGATGCAACCCAATGAGTCACTTTCAGATTTTAGTTTTTATATGTCTCCTCTTGCCAAGTTATTTAACATACAGTTTTTTGACTGATGCTCCTGCAGTGTAAGGCAAGAAAATAAAACAATTGTGATAGTAGTAGTAGTACCGCAGAAGGACTGCTGATTTTATTTACAAACATATTCAAGAGAGAAATAAGAAAAAAGGTGTGAATAAGGTCTACTTACCAGGTGAGTTGGTACATTTTCTTTGCAAACCAGCAACCGAAATGAGGAGACAGATGTGACATTATCTGTTTTTGACTTTGGATATCAGAAAGTTATGGATTGTAGAGTGAAAGTGTTATTTACCATAATGAGCTGTTATAGGTATTTTCTTTAGTTTTCAGTAATTTAAAACACATCACACAGCAATTTATCCCTCAACATGACTACACTGGATTGGAGAGACCAGAGTGGTTGACATCTATCTCTGTCAGGGTTGTTGAGTGATGTCACATCATAAGACTCCTGTAGTAGCTTCAGACTTCTCAATGTACCAAATTTAGGATAGCTCACCTAGATTGTGTATTTGTAACGTGATGGATTTGTTCAGATACAGCATATACACACACACTCTCACCATGTTCACATGTTCTTCATCAGTCCTTCACTGGATAAAAGGAGTTTCTAACAGCACAACGCCCTGACAAATTGAATGCAAAGATAAATATCTGTGTTATTTCATAAGAAGAAAAAGAGAATCGCTACATGTTCTCTATGTTGCTTGCATGAGGTGTGCACATAGAGTATTCTGGCTTCAGTTTTTTGTGTCAAATTTTTTCAGAAAAACAAAATCAGACTTTCTTTCCTCTGCTACCTCCCTCTGTGTCTGAATCTGATGAGTGTAGTAACCTTGGATTCCGTTTGATAGTTCTCATTAATCTTCTGTGTTCCCCCTGTCGCTGCCGCTGAGCATACTCTTCAGCCTGTGGTGTTGTGTGTGTGTGTGTGTGTGTGTGTGTGTGGTGGTGTTGGTGGGTGTGTGTGTGTGTGTGTGTGTGTGTGTGGTGTGTGGTGTGTGTGTGTGTGGTGTGTGTGTGTGGTGTACCAGATACCAGAAAGAGGATGTTTGTTGCATGTTTAATTTAGTGACATTTAGAGAAAATAGAGACAGAACGAGAGAGACAGGCAACTAGGTGATCCTGCCCACTCAGCACCATGGTAACAGTTACTGTGACAGCCGGAGGGATGGGAACGATAGGATGGAAGCTTGGTGATTCCTGACAGAATTGGAGAAACCATCCCTCTGGTTATCCTTCTCCTTCTTTCTCCATGTCTCTCCCTCCAGGGGAGTTAACCTCAGATTGCTGATGCCCAACCCCCCCCCCCCCCCCTCTCTTGGGAACTCCTGATAATGTGTAGTTGCCAAGGTCACAAATCCACCCGTACAATCGGGATACTTCTGTTTGTCTCCTTCTTCCTGGTTTTAAGTCATTTGACCTCCATGTTGCTTAGGGCAACCAGCTCACAGCGGCAGGATCTCTCCAGTGACATGAAAGTCAGGTCACGCATGGAAATTGGCCAAAAGTGATACTTGAAGTCATGTAGTTGATCCCTGGGTGCTGCTGGCATCTATCCACACACCGCAAACACGGACAATTAGAGGTCAAAAAACACACACCCACACACTCGCATATGAAAAGTCAATGCCACAACGTAATCTGTGTAAGATATGTAGTTATGTAAACAATTAACACTCTACATCTTTAATAGACAAGCTGATCTGGGCATTTACTTGTTACAATGTCAGCTATGTTGACATCAACATGTCAAATAATTAAAGTGCATTCAATTAACAAAGGTCAATATGTGACACAACAGACTTGTAGGCCGATGCTTACAAAAAGCTATGGACAACACAAACTTATCACCACAGTGTGTGCCACTCAGTTGAAGGAAATTGACTGTTTACTGTAAGTAGATTTTTTAGAATAGTACACAATAATAATGATAATAATAATAATAATAATAATAATAATAATAATAATAATAATAGTAATACATTTTATATGGCGTACGCTTTTCTAGATACACAAGGACATCTTACAGGTTTAAGAGGGCATAAAAGAAGAAAATACAATAGAAGACATTTAGCTTCATAGAAATACATTTAACAGAATAGACATTGAAAAGTGCTAAGAAATGTCAGAAAAAGGAAATGTGTATCTGGAGGGTTTCTATGGCGATGCAGTGCTCTGAGGGCTCAAAGAGTAAAAGCTTTCTTTAAAAGGTAGGTCTTTTACATTTTTTGAAATGAATTGACTGTGCCTGCCTGTCGAATGCGGGAGTGGAGGGCAGAGTCTTGGTGCAGAACAGCTGAAGGCCCTGGCCCCCATGGTGGAGAGGAGGAATAATCCTAAAAGATAATCCACCACTTTCCCAATAATGCCCAAAACGGTCCCTGAATTATGCAATTTGGTTCTAATTAAAGGGGAAACACTGTTT
>NC_045749.1:5401585-5416353 GCF_008692095.1 Etheostoma spectabile | reverse complement strand
AACTTCTAACAAAAACTCTAATTACCTGCAAGCATTCGTATTAATGATTAATGTGTTTATGAATGCACCAACAACCAAGGCAAATTCCTTGTGACTGTTCTTAACTTGGCAATAAATCCTTTTCTGATTCTGAAGCAGAATGTTCTAGTCAGTGTACGGCAGGTCAGCTGAACATGCAACAATTGTATACATTGTATACACAATTGTTTACATTGTATCTCGTCAACCGACAAGATACAATGTACACAACAATTCAGCATTTATGGAGAATAAAGTTTTAAGATAAGTCAATGATTTTTTTTTGGGTTGAAATTGAGCTTTTTCATGCAATTTTCCCTTTTCTTTATAATTAACATTTAATTACACAATTTCGTCCAGGAAAAAAGGTAATTATTTGGAAAGTACAGACCCCTAAAACAAAGTGTCACTGACTGATCTATGATATTTTTTTTTCCTGCAGGAAACAAAGTACAGTATGTTCTAACATAAAACAAGCATGTCCTGTACACCATGTGCACTGTTGTTTTTATTTCCACCGGCTGACTTAGACTTAGACAGACTTTATGGTCATCCAACTGCATATTCACAATAAAGTTGAGCGAGATTACCTTGCAAGGCTCCGAAAAAAGAAAGGAAACAGAAGACAGGTAAAAAGAGAAACAGTAGTGTGCAATATAAAATTAAAAATTATTATAAGACATTTATGACTAGTGCCAATATCAGTAGCAGCAAGATGTTTTGCACTGAAAACAGTGAAATGAACAATATAAATTTTAAGTTACTTACTGCACTTAGGGTTCACAGTGTCCATGTAAAGTGACTAGTGTCATATGTATGGGAGGAGGGATAATTGGGAGTTCGGCAGTTTTATGTCGTGTAGGAAGAAGCTGTTGTGGAACCTGGTTGTTCTGCATTTGTTGTTTTGCTGAACCTCTTGCCAGAGGGCAGCAGGGAGAACAGTCTATGGTTGGGTTGGAAGGGGTCCTTAGTGATTGACTGAGCCCTGGTCATGATTGGGTTGGGAGGGGTCCTTAGTGATTGACTGAGCCCTGGTCATGATTGGGTTGGGAGGGGTCCTTAGTGATTGACTGAGCCCTGATCATGATTGGGGTGGGAGGGGTCCTTCGTGATTGACTGAGCCCTGATCAGGCAGCGTCTGCCAGCAGTGTCATGGATGGAAGGAAGTGCTGTCCAGATGATTTTCTCCGCTGTCCTCACCACTCACCATCTCTACACGTTTCCAGTCTGAGGCCCCAGACCACACACAGATCCAGCTGGTCAGTATGCTCTCTGTTGTCCCTCTGTGGAAAGTGGTGAGGATGGGAGGGGGGAGGTTTGCTTTTCTCATCTGACGCAGAAAGTGCAGACGCTGCTGTATTCTCTTCACCAGAGCAGAGGTGTGGAGGGACCAGGTCAAAGTGTCTGTGATCTGCACCCCCACGAATTTGATGCTGCAGACCTGCTCCACTGCGGCGTTGTTGATGAGGAGGGGTGTGTGACTTGATTGATTTTTCCTGAAGTCAATGACAATCTCTCTTGTTTTGTTGCCATTCAAGATTAGATTGTTTGTGTCACATACTTAAAGATGTGGTTTGTACTGAACCTGGCACAGCAGTCATGGCTCATCAGGGTGAAGAGCAGTGGGCTCAGTACGCAGCCCTGGGGGGAGCCGGTGCTGAGGTATATGACTGGGGTTGGGGAAATCCAGCAGCCAGTTACACAGGGGGTGTTGAGTCCAGGGGGTGCCAGTTTGCTCACTAGGTGCTGGGGGATGATTGTGTTGAATGCTGAGCTGAAGTCCAGAAACAGCATTTGCACGTGGGTGTTGTTCTTCTCCAGGTGTTCAAGGGTCAGGTGGAGCGTGGAAGAGACGGCGTCTTCTGTGGAACGGTTTGAGCGGTAACCAAACTGTGGTGGATCAAAAGGCGTGGTGGGGGGGGGGATTGGAGATGATGTGGTTCTTCACCAGCCTCTTGAAGCACTTCATGATGGTGGGAGTAAGTAAGACGATGGGTGGTAATTGTTGAGTGATGAAATTGTGAGTTTTGTGCGCATTGGTATGATGGCAGCAGTGAGGGGATGACAGCATGGGTCAGCAAGGTGTTAAATATGTCAGTGAGGATGTTAACCAGCTGGTCAGCACAGTCTTTAAACACCTGTCCCTGTATGTTATCGGGGCCT
This sequence comes from Etheostoma spectabile, assembly GCF_008692095.1. Classification (NCBI taxonomy): domain Eukaryota; kingdom Metazoa; phylum Chordata; class Actinopteri; order Perciformes; family Percidae; genus Etheostoma; species Etheostoma spectabile. The sequence continues at coordinate 5,414,172 of NC_045749.1, read as the reverse complement.
GCTGCTTTTTGTGCGTTCAGTCTTCTTAATGTCCTCGTCGTCCTCTTCTTAACGGCATTGGCTGTCTCAAGTCTGAGTGCCTGTTAATCTAGGTGAGGAGTGGATTTCCTCACAAAAGTGTTGTTGATTGCTTAAAACCAACCACAGTAGACATTAAGTGTGTTGAGGAAGTCTGTTTTGTCCTCACACGGTAGAGGAGCAGCCTCATAGTCTGTGTTGGTCTGGATCTCTTGCCATATGCGTCTGGTGTTTGTTGGGTTGTGGAAGAATCACTGGATTTTCTGATCATAGGCACTCTTTGTTGTATGCAGGAATAAGCATTACGGAGAGATGGTCTGATGGGCCAAGGTGGGGGCGGGGGGCTGCCTTAAACGCTGTCTTGATGTTTGTGTAGGCTCTGTCTAGTGTGTTTGAGCCTCTGGTTGCAAAGGTGACATACTGATGGAAATGGGGGAAACGTGTTTTCATGTTGGCCTGATTAAAGTCCCTAGCAACAACGAAGACACCCTCTGGATGTGTAGTTTGCAAGTCACTGATGGAGCAGTAGAGAACCCTCAAAGCCTCCTTGGAGTTAGCACTGTGGGGGGATGTAAACAGCAGTGATGACGATGGTGGTAAATTCCCTGGGCAGATGGAAGGGTCTACATTTTATGGTTAGAATAAGAAACAATGAATTGCTCATGAGAACACCGGATTATTTAGCTGCCCGTGACTAATTTATATTTCTGTAACTGAAGGTATTTTTGACCAAATATCCCACAGTAGTCCAACCTCTCAACAATTGAGGAGCTATGCACATCAAGAAAAGGGTATTTCTCTGGCACTGTAAGCCTTTATCAGACAGCTGACAGGAATTGAAGGGAGAGAGAGAGAGATCTGTAACAATGTGGAACAAAGGTCCCCGGCCTGACATGAACACCGGATGTTGGGGTCAATAGTCTGCTCCTTACCATCTTACTTGCCATAAGGGACTATGTTAAGAATATTATACACACTTTGGCTATGTTTACACTTGACGTCTTTTTTGAAGCTGCCAGCGTCTGTTTTACATCATAATCCTACTGTGTAAACCGTGTTTTCAAAAAAGTTGTGAGTGCCTTTTCAAATGCCACCTTTGACTTTTTTTGTTTTGCAGCATCTTTTTGAAGTTGAAAAAAGTTCAACTTTTATGAAAAAAAAACCGCCCTACGTCAAGTGCTTTTTGACAGCCGACCATTGACAAATGGAATGGCCAGACCTGTCTGTTGTGTTTGCAGACACTGGCATTTATGCACGTTCTCCACCACCAGTAGGTGGCGCTATGATTGGTGTAATGAAGGGAATATACAAGGTGGTAAGGGTAAAGGCTATCCAATGACCTGCCTTCTTCAACATGACTGCAGAATGATATTGCAGAATTCCTAAAGGCTGGGGTGTGTCTGCATTTTGTAAGGAAGTGTCAAGGTGCAATTCAAATACTGTAGTTGTTGTGGACCTTTAGAACGTACCTGGAGATTCATTCTAAAATACCCACAATCATTTCCCTATGTAGAGGAACACTGCAACATGAAAAAGATAACAAATTAGAAAGTAGGGTTGAAAATCTATGGTTGCATTCTCGTATAAATTTAAATTATATAACATAATTATATACCATTAGCATATACATTTTTTCTCATACACAAATAGACAACAATGTATGCATTTATACCAGTCTGGATAGACATGTCAGCCAACTGTCATGGCAGTAACAGAGGAAGAAAAGTGATCTGTCCTTATGGATTAAGCGAGAGAAGACACAAAAATATGCAGTTTAAATATGACCCATGATATCCCTTTGTCTCTTATCTCCTTCGACGTTACACTGTAAAACAGCCAATAAAGCAAGATCATCATGAAAAACAAATAAAGTGCACAGAATAGAGGTAATTAATTTAACAACTGTATTGTCTCTGTTGATTACACTCCTGCTTCTCCTCCAACCTAACCGGATGGATATTCTTTTACACATGAGTGCTTTAATTTAATTGCATTATTTCAGCATCTCCCTATTGTGCTGTTGTATTATCGGTGGATGAGTGTACTAATTCATTTTCCTGCTTCTGTTCCCAAGTGGCCTAGCAGAAGCTTGACCTTGTAAGTGTGCACTTTGGTTCAGCAGATTAGGGGGTGGTGCCTGTACAGCCTGAGGATGTGGGGGTGAGCCTGTGTTACAGCACAGTATACACCACCTCCTGTCTCTCGATCTGTTGGTTTTCCTTTTACTCGCCACTCTACACTGTGTAATAAATGCATCTTTAAACACGTTTTTGCTAGGAAACCATTACATTATGTTAAATTACATTTAGCTGACGCTTTTATCCAAAGCATATAATCATATATCATTGGGGTTTGTTTTGACATATGTTCCAATACACGTGTGGCCGGGCATTAATAGTAGTTTACTCCTAACAGCCTTACCGGCTGTAAACCTGGCCAACATTTGTTACCTTTTGCTTAGCACCATCTGTATATTTCGGCACACACAGGTTACAGGACTACCCGTTGCTGTTAGCCTTGACAAGCTGGTTGTTAGGCATCACCTTATCTGAGCCATGAAAGTAAGACCGCTTACGCTAGCTACTGTAGACCTGCCCGGGAAGTGGGACAAATACAGCACTGAAACTGCCAATGAATCAGCAGGTGTTCACTGGAATTGCTGCTAACTTTAGCAAGCTACTCTAAGCTTCCGCTTTCTTTTGTTCATTTAAAAGTCAGTTTGTCTTTAAAAAATGACAGTGAAAGTGACTATCTTACTCTTTTAAATCAAATGTTCATCTCCAATGGATCCTGAAATCTTTGTTTTTGTGGTTTTAATGTTCAATTTGTATCATTGTAAACTCATTTGATTGTGTATTATTTCAGGATGCTGATCTTTTCTCTCTACCTAACATTTTATGTCACAGAACGTGTTGCTGTTGTATGTTTGAGTCCAGTCTGCCGCATGCCATGGGGAATGACATGCAGCAAAAGACCACAGGTCTGAGTTGAACTCACAGCCGCTGCGTTAAGGACTAAACCCCTTTAAATGTGCACCTGTCCTACCAACTGAGCTAACCCGGCCATAGTAATGCTAGTTTTGAGAAAAGTACCTCCTAACTGGGATCTCCAGTCATCCAACAAAGCATTATGCATCAAATTATTTTTTATCACAGTTTTTACTGTGTAGGAATGAATTCACTTGTTGAAGGTTGGTCTCCAAGAAGAAAACCCACATGTTGTATTAAACTGTAACACGCAATTCATCCTCAACAGTATCATGATTGAAAAATTCATTTTGTCGCAGTTATCAGGCCCTCACCACTGAAGCAGAGGAATAGTTATTTGTAGATAGTCAAACTGAGTCTGTTGATGAGACTATTTGCAGATGACGTGTGTGTGTGTATATGTGTGTGTGTGTATGTGTGTGTTTGTGTGAGAGAGAGAGAAAGAGAGAGAGAGAGAGATTTGATATCTGATACAATATGTGGAGGAGTAACAAATAAAGTCTATTATCTCCTGTCTCATTGGGGTAGGAAACAAACTTTCCCATTGAGTACAGGAAAGGTAAAAAGCTGCAAAAGTACACACTCACACATCCACACATGCAGACCAAAACCTGCATGAATAAAATAAAGTTGTCCTCCTTTTGATACCATTACATAAGAAATATGCAAAAGAAATATCCACACACACATACACTTAGCAGCTGCATTCACTGTAGCACTGCAGACCTGCAAACTAGAAGGTGGTATTACCAGACATATAAATGCTCATATTGATTCCATGCTATCATTAAATCACATCAGCTTTTCATCCTAAATTTACATTATAGCAAACTAGAAGAAGTAGCAAAATCTAATAATTCAAGTTTAATTCAACTCAATTCAACTCTGAGGATTCAGGAAAAAATGTATTCTCTGGTGATCTTTCACTTTGAAAAACTCATGATCTGTCCAGCATTTTTAATATGGCTTTTATGAGACTGGATTAACAAATCTGGCTGTGTTGCTCTTTTAATGCCCACATCTGCTCTAAAAATGCTAAGTGAATGAGAAATGCACCTCTGTCTCCGAGCATGCTGCTTTAAGCAAGGCACTGCACTTGCAGCTTTGTTTCCATTGTTGATTTTCTCAAACTGCAAGTATGAACACAATAAATATACCAAATGCACTGTTGCATATGCACATAACCATATTTGACTAATTTAACTTTTTACTAGAAGATGCCAGATTGTTTACATACAGTTGGCAGATGCGGCTGTTAATTATAAATGGGAGAAATAGAGGAGAAGGTGGTGTAAAGAGGGATTTAATCAACAATGAATTTTCATGACAGATACTCATTTGTGTAATTATTTCTTGCAATGTCACTTGCTGAATGAATAACGAATGATTATTAATTTCCCAAAGAATTTAATCATATTTGTTCATTTACATTATTTTGGCACTCTCTTGATTTGTCATTCTGCTTTTTGCTGTGCTAGTTGACAAATTGCATTCTGGTAGCAGTTAGTTTAAAAAAGCACTTTGGGGAGTTTCATTTTCTTACACATGCCATCAAACCGTCACTGCAGCCTGTGTCGTGTCATGACATCATTTTGATTAACAGCTGTTTTGATGAACTACGTTGCAGTGCTATTATGAGTACTAACACATTACATACAACACTTTGAATGATGTGTTGTTTGGCAAGATGCAGTGTTATTTTATGTATCTAGCCTCACCTGGCCTAATCTTACATGTGAATGCGAAGGTCTATGAGATCCCAATGTGCAGTGCACTGCACACAAGTTTGTGGAAGAGACAAGAAGGATGAGTTATTTTTGATTCATGGTCAAAGTTGTTATTTCAGCAATTCATATTGTATTGATGGAGTAAAAATGAAGTGTGGCATATGAAGGGCAAACTACACAGGTGTGCATTACTCTGTGTTGTACGTTATCTTTATCGAACGGTAAATCTGACACACACATATAGTCTCTGTCCAGCCGACTCTCTCAGTCTGTGATAACGAGCTACACCTTCTCTCTGTCATGTTCAGTTATATCTCTCTTCACCATTCCAGTCCCACTCATTGTGTGTGTGCGTGTGTGTGTGTGTGTGTGTGTGTGTGTGTGTGTGTGTGTGTGTGTGTGTGTGTGTGTGTGTGTGTGTGTGTGTGTGTGTGTGCGTTTTTTGGTTTTCTTTGCAGAGAGACCTTTTACACTCATCTCATGGAACTGAATATTGTTTCACAGTAAATGAGGAAACAAAGCCCACCAAACCAGCTTATTTCGGATCCAGCATAAACTGATCATGACAAGATTATTTAAGAATTTCTTCTGACTGTGGACATTTTTGGTGTTGCTGTGGAGAAGCAGCCAGCTATCCACACAGCATGAAACATCTCTTTTATTCTTGTTTGGCAGAGAAAAAGCAGTTCTTTTTGGAAAAGGTCAACCGTCCAGAGCTTTTGAAAGCACTCTGCTCGGCTGAAACAGCTGCCTGGTGCAGTTGTTTGAGAGGACTCGCCTTTTGTAGCTGCTTTCATGTGATGTAAATAAGAGTGGTCGCTATTTTTGAAAAAACAATTCTATGTATTAAGAGAGCTAGTCTGAACATTAAAAGGGCAGAGGGAATTAAATCCTGCTACTACATGGAAGAAAAGGGGAAATATGGCAGCTAATAGCAGAATTTTAAACTAAAATATTCAACTCTGGCTGTCAACCCAGGCAATTCTTTCTGGGGACGCTACTCTGTGCTTCATTTTTACATCATTGAAATTATGACGCATTGCATACAAATGTGTTTGTAGAAAAATGTGACAATGCCAGAAAAGAAGAAAAAAATGCTGTAATGTAATATATTATTGGTGTCTGATTTTATCTTCTTTATTGTAGCATCCCTGAGCTCAGATTCTGGGATACGGTTACTGATGGGCATCAAAGTCCAAAATGTTTGATTTCCACATAGTTGGTTGAAACGTTAACTTCACACCGCAATGACATACAGTGTTTCTTTCCCCTCTTTGGAGTAAAGTGTGTCTCTGTTGCACCTGAAACCACACCTAACAGTGATGTCACAGTGTCCTGACAACGCCTGAATTACACTTCTACATCACGGCAGCACGGTGACCACAGGAGATTAGCAAAACCAAGATTTTCAACTGCTAACATTTTGTTATTTAAGAAGCCAACAGAGAAGGCAAACATACTCACTTCCCGTACTCAAGTAGAAGTGCAGATACTTGTGTTAAAAAATACTCTGGTAAAAGTAGAAGTACTGATATAACTTCTTTCCTCAAGTAAAAGTAACAAAGTACAGGCTTGGAAATTTACTTAAAGTATGAAAGTAAAAGTAGCCTTGCGAATGACAACCAGTTTTTATGCAAAGCTACCTGGACCACACACGTTAGTAGTGCCAACTTCCCTGACGTGCAACCATCGTTATGATCACCTACCAGCACACAAGGCAGGTGTTGTCATTGAATTCTATTCATGTTAATGTCGTTATATGACTTCAAAGGTATATAATAGGGATTTGAGATCTTAATGCAGCAGCCCATGAACGAGATTAGCTTTGACTAACAAATTGAAGTTGTTCTCCTGTTTGGTGTTTCCCTTTTAATGATGAGCTAGCATCAGCTTTGTCAATTTAATTTGCATTACAATGTCCTGAACATCTTTCAAAGCCAGTTTCAGTCAAATGGGGGCGAGCATAATACTTATAACACAGATTTGATATGGTATTGTGGAATGTGTTAAAAATGTCAATGTTCCAAAGCCTTACATTTGAACTTACAGGATGTTTAGAAGAAACAGGAGAAGGGGAAGTGGGTGGAAAAACAAAATGGAAAAATAGCACCAGTCTCCTATTCTTTCCAACCACTTAGTAACTGCTGTAGTGAAGGCTAATTACTGCGGCTTATAGACACACATGTAAACTCTACATGCTGACAATTAAGAGAAAAGAAGAAAACTAGGAAATATGACAGTAGGAATACAGGAATAGGGAAAGAGGGTGGGATAATCAGTCACCTAATTCTTAACATTTAGCAGTATTAGGGAAATTAATTGAATTAAATTTGAACCCTAACCCTTTTTGACAAGAATAGAAATTGTTTGAAAGCTGGCAGTGTACTCCAAATTAAATCAAACCTTGGCATGCTAGTAGCGGCTTAGCATCAAAAATGGAACACTGCTTTTGGCTGTAATCAACACATTGTCTGTAGTATAGTCAAACAACAAATGGGCGGCTTTCTGTTATGTGTACTGTATGGGCTATATTTTCATATGACAAGACCCCTACATCCGAAAAAAAGAATGGTACTAAACAAACAAAGTCTGATGTTGAAGTTATTAAACCAGATTTCAACACGCCACTGCAGATCTACAGTATGTTTAATGAAGTTTCAAAAGTTCGGTCCGTCTATCTTACACTGACTCACTGACTGCTGACGTGTTCACAAAGCATGTTCACAAAAACCAGCATGCTTTTTTTTTTTCAAATGTGGTTTCTACGTCAAACAGTGTAAACTTCCTGAAGCTGAACAATCACACCCACACAATGACTAAGATTAAAGACTCAAGCTACTTCATTGTCAAATTCAGTTGGTGGCAGTCAGTTCAGCAGCAGTAAATAAATAATATGAACACGATAAAAACAAAATAAAGATTAAAAAAGGCATTGCACATAGTACTCATATGAGCATTTGCGCTTTCATAATAGTAGTCCGTAGTCCTTAGCAGTTACAGGTTGTATTTGTGTGCTTGTGTATGGAGGGCGGGGGGTGATTGAGGCTACAGCTCTGTGGAAGAAGCTGTTCCTCAGTCTGTCAGTCTGGGTTTGGATGGTTCTGTATCTTTTTTCATCTAGATCCGGGAGCACAGCTCCTACAATCCTCTGTGTTGGTTTCACCACACGAGTCAAGTCCTTTTTGTTCTCTGCTCTGAATCTGGCATGCCAAACTGTGGCACACTGAGAGAGGCTACTTTCTATTGTGCTATAGCCAACCGAGGTGATAAAGACGGTTTTAACTTCTCTCTCAATCGACTTGTTTTTGTCTTTTCTGTCAGTCTGTTTGATTGACTCAAAGGCTCTCTGCTGGCCTTGCCTGTGGATTGTTTCACTGTGTGGCTGTTTGCTTCCCTGGCTGGCAACTGGCTTGCAGACTCAATTATATTCTACCTGACAATGTATTCTTCTTGCCTGTCTGCCCACCTACCATCTGTCTTCCGTCATGCTTTTAATCGAGGAAAAAAATAAGAAAGAACCCCATTAGACATACTATTCTTGACAAATACTGCAACACAGCCTTCCTCTGCACCGACCAGTGATATTCTGTATATCTTACTTTATTTCCTCCTGTAACATGTAGCGGATCTCGCTAGCTGAGACAATACCATTAAAGACTCTTCATGACCTTGCGCCCTGCCACATAGCTAACATTCTAGTACCAAAAACACTGGTTTTTACCTAGAGATCCTCTGGCAGAGGTCTTTTGTCTGGACCAGAGGCCCGGCCTAAAACTAAAGGGGACGGAGCGTTTGTAGTCAAGGCCTCAAGGCTCAGGGAGGATCTCTTTGAGGATATCAGGTTAGCTGAGTCAGTGATCTCCTTTGCACTCAAACCTTTTTGGACCTGGTCTTGACTTAGACTTGAACCTCTTTGTACTCGGTCATTACAAGTCCTGGTCTTGGATACGTCAAAGGTGGACTTGACTACAGCCCAACAATGGTAGAGTACTGTTTCTTTGAGGATGAAGCCAGTTAGAGGCATAAATCAGAGTAAAACACTTTTGTGGCTGCAGAATTGATCCTGAATTGCCCCAGAATCAGAAAGTGAGTTGTTTAAAGCCTACATTTTTTACTAATGTGTGTACATAATATTTGGCTTCTGACCATTGTTGGCTGTGCATGTAACCACATTTTAAACTCTGTGATTAGATGTTTATTGCTGGAATGCACTTTGGGAGCTGTAGTAGTTTTTATCTGAATTGTTTTATGTCTAGAGGCGTGTATATTTCAATTTTTATCAAACAACCAAATATGATCTAAATGCAGTTGTTTATATTTTGTACTGACGATAGAAAGGGAAAATTCATGCCCATCGAAACCACAGATGTGCTCTAACTATGAGTTATGTAACATAATATGTAGAGAGAATATATCGCAAGACAAATTTTATGGAAATAGATGAAACCAAAAGAATGCAGGCAAAGCGGAGAGCATTGCAGATGTTTGACCCAAGGGGTCACAGTGTCTTAAAAACATTATTCTGCAGTTTAATATCTCCATTTACTCCTGATGACAGTGTGTCAGCTGTTGATCTCTCCCTGTCTCTCTGTGGAATGGCAGCTGGATTATGAAGAGTAATTGCCGTTCTCCTCCTAACTTCATAGCAAATCATTTCATCAGCCTGATCTCATCTCAACTTAATCTGGTATCATTTGTCAATGGACTTTGTCATCAAGCAGCTCTGCCCAGCAAATTAACCGGCAGATCTCTTCATCCTGGGAAGATAAAATAGGCTAATCCAACAGGGGAAATGGCGTAACGTTTAAATTGTGATATGATACACAGAGAGATTAATAACAAAATTCATTAACAAGTGAAAGGTCAGCCATGGTCAAACCAGTCCTTTAAAATTCAGATGATGCATGTAGAAGCTTGAAAAGAAAAACCCATCTTGCAGTGTTCACAGATGATCGTGTGAATGAGAGAGAGAGTGTAAAAGAAAATCTCTTTTATTAATGGGTCTTTTAATGCACACTGAAGCAACATGGCACTGCATTGAGTCAACTTTGCTTCTTGAATTGAAGGAACAGCGACAGAAACGCCACAACATGTCAGCTGAATTATGAGTGGGTGTGTGCTCTGCGGCAAATCATCTCATCAACTCACATACACATGACCATGCAGAAACACAAGCACCACTGGCAGCGAATGGAGCATATCAATAATTGCTAAACACAGGCAGAGAGCCAGACACAAGCAAATACACATATGCTGAATGCATGTGCACACATACTGTACACACTGTCCCCTGAAGCATGACATTGCAAATGGATTCCTGTTACGTTTTGCTGGTTAGACAAATGCTTGCCATGGCTGCACTGATGGCTGTGAAAAAGTGTATTCCACCTTCTTCTTGCTGTGGGCCCCAGTGTTTCCCGCCTTCAGTCATCATCGGATTTCCACACCAAGCATGCTTCCTTGTTCCTGCTGATCAGCTCCCCAGCTTAGACTGTAAAACTAACTGTCACTCTGCCACCAGTTTCCTTTCAGATTACCTATTGTTCATTCAAACACTATTCATACTACTATAACTACAAATTTCTAAATTGGAGGTTGTCTGTGATCTTAATCCGGTGCAAATCCTTAATCCTTAATAGTTCTCCATAATTTGTTGTCCGTAACTTGTCAAATGACAATTCAGACATTTGGATTTTATAAAGCAAAATCCAATCTCTAGGATTTTACATGGGGTTTAGCATATTTGTGTGAGAGAACAATTGCACAGTCAATCTTCTCTAACTATTTACATGGAAGGAGAGGATGCAGCAGAAGAGTGTGAGGGAGGAGAGAGTGAGAAAGAAATCAACCCTGTGTATAATCTTACTGTAACAAACTCCAAATCCAAGGAGAGAAAACACGGATGGATGGAAAGAAAGAGTTGAAAAGAGAAGAGAGGAGAAGAGCAAGCATCTGTGAACAGGTAGAAACCTGAACGACAATATCTTGAATAAACACAACATCTGGGCTAATAATTGCTCTCATCGTGTGTGTGTGTGTGTGTGTGTGTGTGTGTGTGTGTGTGTGTGTGTGTGTGTGTGTGTGTGTGTGTATACGCTCTTGTTCTGTTGTTATTCTAGACATCTGTGTGCATTCAATTGTATCACTTATGAAACAGCTTTATTTGTCCATAGCATGGTACAGTATTCATGTTTATGTGTGTTGTCAGGCTGTTGTGCATCTGTGTGCACTGTGCATGTATTTGCTCATTCGCATAACATGATAACTTCTATTGGAGTGTTTGCAATTGTATGTAAATGTTGTCATTATGTCACATTGCTTACTAGAGTGCCTGTGTATGTCTGTGACCTTGCTGGTGTATATTTTCACACAGATGGCGTCAGTTTTTGTGTTTGTCTATGTAAATGTGTGTCCGTTGCCTCTTGTCTCTGTTTTGCAGTGTCTCTGATAATTGTACCTTTTTTTCTAAAGTCATTTGAGTGTGTTTAATAAAAGAGGTCTTCTTTTTCTTTTCAGACTAAAAAATAATGTGTGTTTTTGTGTTGGTCCATGTGAAAGTCAAATTAAAGAAGTTCAACTTGATGTGTTTATTTACCTGAGTTCTGATATTGATCCTAGAAAACAAATCAATTAAGGATGAATTAAAATGAGTCTGACGGGTATTATTCAGTCTGGAGCAGTGTGAAATGGAGAGTCAGATGTTCTCTGACTCATCAATAATCCCTAATAAAATTTCATCAATACTTTACGTTGGCATGATTTTGATAACAAAATAGGAAAAGTATTGACATGATAAAGAGGATTTCTTGAAAATGTCTCTACTTTGAACTTTGAAAAACGTCTCATCTGGCAGTGGCAACATACTGATTGAACACATCTTTAACATGACACCTTTCACATGCCTGAGATTTATGTTCTAAAGTACTGCAATCTACCCTCTATCTCTGCTGATTTGAGAGCTTGACAGAACTATCACCTTTTTTGATTTTTCTTTTTCTGACCAATTTTTCTCTGCAGCCGCTGTCTCCGATCTCACTCGCATCTCTGTTTGTGACAGACACGATCGCTTCTCATCGACGGCTCACCTCAGAGGTCATAAAGACAAGTGGTCAGTAAGCAAAGGCACTGTTCACAGTCTGGATGCAGCCTAGACACGGGTCATCTTGCACTCACCGACAGAACAATCAAAGAAAACAGGTTTATATGAAAAGAGCAACAATTCTCTCTGTTGTTTTTCTTTCTGGGAAAATGTGTCTGATGGCTGATGTGTAATTCACTCAACAACAGCAAAAAGAAAATACACAGCCTTTAAGCCCCAAGCGTGGTATAAAATGTGTGAGAAACCAGGACACAATAGTGTAGGTAATGCACCTAAATGCAATGAAGTTTTGTTGTTTTTAGACATTTACGGGATAGTCACCATGACCACACAAATAAACTGTATGATATATATTGAATACATGCTATTTTTTTGTAGGGTAGGGGCCCTTTTCTGGAATTGATAAACATCAGATTTAGCTGCTTTTCATAAAATATGAACCTCTGTGTCCACCTTTAGATGACAAATTGCAGCAGCTTTTACAGTTCAAAATTTAATTCAGAAACCAGGCTGATATTGCCACTAAGAACAGAAATAAACCAAGAAATAATATCCTGGACACAAAATAGAATCTTGAATTAAAAAAGCAGGGTGTCGCCTGCTGGTTCTTTTTTAGGATCTCATAAGCCAAGCAGGAAACAAAGAGTGGTGACAGTAGGAGCAGAGATTTTCTAATTTACAACAACACAGGGAATCCGGTTAGATGAGGGACGGGTGAGGACACACATAGACACACTCTCTCTCACACACACACAC
>NC_045749.1:5385151-5401575 GCF_008692095.1 Etheostoma spectabile | reverse complement strand
ACACACACACACAGAGGGAAAATATGGTGATTCTGCTGAGAAATATAGAATACACATCTTTAATTCTCAAGGGAGGATAGACAGTAAACTAAAGTGTAAATGACTCCTTATAGTTCACTTTTATCTTCCTTCTGTTTTTCTCCTGATCTCTTATTCCCTTTCTTACAAAGTGTTATCTGCATTTGACAGACACAGCTGGAAGACAGACAGACAGACACATGCACACACGTACACGTACACACACACACACACACACACCAACACTCTCATTTCCATCCCTTCATGCTGGGAATAGCACCGACAGCTCGGAGATGTTGTACACACCACGTCACGTTTCAATGATACATAGCGGAGCACAATATCACTGCCAACTGACATCTGACGAGTAAATGCACTACACACACTTATTTAACACACATAAACACATACAGTGTATAGGCATATGTCAACATCTGTTCAAGCTTTCTGTAGAATTACCCTATTAGTAGAATTGTCTAATCTTTATTTCAAAATTGTAAAATTTTACTTATTACTGTAACTGATCATTTTATTTGAGTGTATGTGAATGCTCCAGTGTGATAACACACACACACACACACACACACACACACTGAGGGGTGATTAGGGTCAGTGACAGGGTGCAAGCAAAGCCCTTTCTCGTTCTTTCTTCCTTACTCCTCTCTCTCTACCATCGCCTCTGTCTGACCTACGCGGTCACCCGGAGGTGCTTAGGGCCGGTGACAGGGGCCTCTGAGGGCCAAAAGTCTGTCAGACAGTGACAACTGACTGTTGACAGCCTGTCTCTAAGGCCTTAACACACTCACATACACACCAAACCCATGTAACTTCCATCTTGGTTACACTGTCGTCCTTTGCTTCTTTTTCTCCGCCTCTTTTGACTTTGCTCCATTCTCTCTCTTTCTTTGCCTTTGTCTTTGTCTTTGTCTTTCTCGTTCTCCACTTCCTCCCTCTTCCTCTGACTTAATCTGCTGATGCAGGCAGTTCCTTTAGAATTAGCTGTCCCAGTTAGCCCTCAGCTCCTCTTTAAGCCCAGGGCTGGCAGCTTACACTGGGGAGCTAAACGGTTCGGACCACGCCTGAAGCCCTGCAGGGAGGACGCAGGGCAGCTGTGTTGGCGGGTTGAAGGTTGAAGTCCGGTTGGAGGGCCGGAGGCCTGGAAGGCTGCAGTAATTATCTAAACAACGCCTGGATGCCAGGTAACACAAGCACAATAACACAGTGACTTTGTAAACCTCACACTGTCCAAACAAAACTGACCTGCTGGTTAAACTAGAATACAATACACAAACTCATGCTATGCAAAATTCATATGAAGATTCCAAGATTTCAAATGATCAAATCGAAGGCGGAATTTTAGGGTAAAATTAAAATAATTCACAAGAATATACCAATTTGACGGCATGGTGCAGCCATAAAAAACATTGATAGATGATAGATGTTATTAAACATTGACAGACGCACAAATGCATAAACACGCACACACATACACACTCTCACACAAACACACACACACACACACACACACACATACAAAGAATTGTAAGTTCATTAATTATAGAATTAGTCTTTCAGTTGCTGATGCTATATTCATGTTGCGTACACATTTCTTAACATGTTCTACTTCTTGTCAGAATACAACCCATTATCTACATGCAGAATCTGATATATTATATTTGCTTGAGAAAGCAAAATCACGGGATCCTGTGTGCTGATATTCAGCCTTGCAGAATGAAAAAAGTTGGTAACATGCTGGTTGACTGCAACAAGACTCAGGGGAGGATTTAACAGAAATGGATACAAATACAATTATTTGCATAGAAATCTTTATCATATGGACAAGGCTTGCACTGACAGCCACACTGTAGTAGTACTGTGTAACAGCTGCTTTCAAGAGCCCATGCTATGCCATTTTAGCTGAAGCCAGCATTAATAAACGTATCTGATCTGATGTGAAGATGAGGGCGGGACCCAGGCTGCATGTCTTCATTCCCTGAATAGCTGCTTATATTTCCTTTTCCTGAATAACTGTATCTGTTCTTGGATGGAACTCAGATCTGACAGCAATACGGAAAATACATGTGCACAAAAAAGAAAGGACAAAACAAGTCAACTATTTTTGTACCTGTGCTGCTTGTTTCCACGCATTTTTTTTCACAGTATTTGTTCTTGAGCTTTGACTGAATTGAGTAGTCTCCAAAAATATCAATCAAGTGTTCCGCTGTCTTTTTCATTTTTTGTCTTGTGATACTGCCTGCTAGCACAGTCACACTGCCAAACTGACAGCTGGTAGTAATCACCATAGTAACACAGACCAATTAAGATGTAAGCCTTCATGTACAGAGAAGGCCCTTCCCTTAGAATGCAGGCTGCTAAGTGGGGTTGTGTTCTCTTCACAGAAATCTGATCAAGACATTCACAACTTTGTAGTTTTACATTTTCTGAAAGCTTTGCAAGTTGTGAGGTACGTTGGATGTGTTTGAAAATGTTAGGTGGCATCATTTTCATTTCATTAAATTAGTTATATTCATATTTATTTATTTTACCTGCTTTTAGCATGACACTGAATGCCGAAAAAGCTATATAGGACAAGGTGACACCTGTTTTTATTGTCAGTCATCTAGCAACAGTGTTCTTCCAACTTAAACCCCAGATATACGTATATGTGTGCAGAGTATTAAGAGAAAAATGTAGCGACTGTAAATTACAAACCAGAGCATAGTGTGTTGCTCTACAGCATCCCTACTTTGCCCAGGTTGCAAAAAAATGTAAATAAATACACTAATGCTGGCCTTTTTTATTAGGCATCAACCTTGAAAGAATGGACTTTAAACTAGATAAACGCTTTAGTGTTCCATTTTTGCGTGTGAGACGGGATGAGGCTGCACGGAGCCGGTGCAGACTGCAGCTGTATAGGGAGCTGTTTTTAAGTAAAAGGTTAAAGGTCAAAGCATAGACAGAAAAAAACAATTGTATCCTCTGCATTTAACCCATCCCATGTATAGGATGTATGGGCCAACTGCACTCCGTTTTTTGTACAGAGGCACTGACAGGTGCATTAACTTAACCTGCAGGTTTTATTGGTGGAAGGAGGGAACAGGAGCACCTGGAGGAAACAAAAATCACACAAATAACGGGAGAACCTGCAAACTGCTAACCAATGAGCCACCGTGGTACTAAAGCAATAATACCACCTTATCAGCTTACACAGACTTTAGTTTGGCATGTTTTATAAATGTGTATTACCTCAAGGGCCTTTCATTTTAATGACTAAAATTAGTCTCTCTCATGTTAGACATGTATTGCTAACCAAATCAAATCTGAATCCCTTTAATTGCAGAGTGCTATTTATTATCAATACTTGCATTTTCGTTTTAAAATATAAGAAAGTGGGTCAGTGCTGCCTTTCCAAAAAATAAAAAATAAACAGCGGTTGCTGAACATGCTCAGTTGCTCAGGTATTCATGCCAAATACCAATAAGGCCCTCAACATTTTACCCTGACAACCAAAAACACAAGGACACCATGCACCATGCAGGATTTATTTTTCTACCTTTCACTTTTTATAAGATGTCATGCTGGTGTTCCTGACCCCAAATTGAAAACCGCTGGCAGCTCAAGCCATAAGCTTGTGGGTGATGAGCTCCCTAAGAGCTCATCCAGCCTGCCAGCTCACTTCAGTATTGAAGAGGTAGGAGCCAACAGTAGCAGTTAGCTGAGCCTTTATTTATGAAAAGGGATTTGCTCTCCTCATATTAAGTAGCTGGCCGAACAGCTGCCAAAGCAAATCAGTAATACTTCCTTCCTCCCTCTATTCCACTGTGTTTTAGGAACTTGAAACTAAAGGACATTGGGTACCAACCCAGTAGAGTTTTGGGCTGATGTCTTAATACTCTTTACATTACATACCACATTAGTATTCTGACTCATACTAAAAGAACAGTACATCAGAAACAAGCTGCCGACAAGTGTGGTGCTGAAACTTTACATTCCGGCCCTACATTTTATTCTGACTCCCATTCAATCCTCTCCCACACTGACTCTGCTCATGGTGTTTTAAAAGGTTTGCTACAGTGGCTTTCAAAGTGAACTAGTGGTGATACACTCTTACACACACTCTTCAAAATCTCTGCACTTTGCAAAACCTCAAAGTTTAATCTCTTTCCCTGCTTTGTTTCTGCTTTGTTTTGGTGGATGTGGATCAGTAGTAGAGTGGTTGCCTGCCAGCTGGAAGGTTGATGGTTTGATCCCTGGCTCTGCAGTCCCATGGTGACATTTCCTTGGGCAAGTTGCCTCCGATGCTGTGCATCAGAATGTAAATGTGTGTGAATGTTTATCTGATGAGCAGGTGGCAGCCTCGGCCACAGTGTGTAAATGGTTCCTGTCCTATGTAAAAGCGTTCTGAGTAGTTGTTAGGACTATTAAAGCGTTATATAAAAACAGTCCATTTTCTTCTTCCTGTGTCTCCTTTTATTTCTGCTTCTGTCTCTATTCACATTTGTCCTCATAAAACAAGTTATTGAACTCTTTATGGAGAAGTTGACTAACAATGTCTTATTAGAAACAGCATTCTGGGGAAATACTTGCAGAATTGACAGGATTGCACATATCCATTGCACTGTCCTTGGAATTGCTATGGCTTGCACTGTGAACTGTCTTGCTCCAGTGATCAGTGAGTTTGTGGGGTTTTGGAGCTTTGCTCAAGGGCAGATCAATAGTAAATATCAGGCTCATTTGGGATGAGCCAGGCCTGTGCAGAATCAATGACCGTCAATCGCCACCTAATGCATGCCGGTTAGATTTTTGTCCGACTTGATCCCGACTTGGTCTGACGTCATGCACACGTGAGCAACGATGACAACGCAACATCAAGGTGGTCGCAGTTTTGAGAGGCAGCATAGTTGCTTTCCACCAACTGGAAGACCTAGGGCATGACGGGAAACGCCTGGCTCTCAGCTGATCCAACAGCTGATTGGTTCAGAATCAACTCAACATGACGATGTCTGTGTGTGGCTGATGGTGACGTTTAAAAGACAGAGAACGGATCTTCTCCAGACTGTTGTTTTTAACATCAGCAACAGATCGGATGCAGAGCATTTCAACAGCTTCATCATGTCTGTCATAATAAAATACAACTGGAGACTGTGTAAAAGCTGATACATGGGTCTGATAACATTTGAATAAATCAGAATTGGAAATAAAGACAGGATAAAGAGAGCTATGTGTATATATTGTTTGTTGAAAATGTGAAAAGAAAAGATCTTATTTTTGCTTTATTTATTGTGAAACATAATTAATCTGTTAATTAACTGTGAGTGGATTTTTAAAAGTGGGTTGATTTTTTTTTCTCCAAAAGTTAAACAATTTACAAGTTCTGGGCCAATGAAAGGAGTCAACTAAATGGAACTAAAGTCAGGCTATAACAACTAAACACAAACTTAGTGGAACTAAAATGGCCTAACATACTGAACCCACTGGGGAACTTACAAAATGGCAGATCAAACCGAAACAAAGGGTTTACCCAAAGACGAACACTACCATCTGAACTACAAATTAAAAAAAAAACAGGACAATTACTCTATCAGTACAGATATTTTGACAATAAACTTTAACAGGAGCACAAACACATTAATATACTCTAAAAGAAATGAACAAAATCTCTAAACTAGAAATCCCTATCCCCCCACGATATGGCAGATACTTGGTACATTCTGATTGGCCACTTCCTGTATTCAAGACCTGTGCTTTTGAGGAAGCACCTTTTGCTTTGGCCTGACAAGATGTCCCTCCAGAAGCAGCAGCTAGCCGCGGCACCTTCACCACTGGTAAATTTAGATCAACTGTGTGGCAGCAGGCCACTTGTACTTTAACATGAAAAATCAAATTTTTTATATGCCAGCATTAAATCCAGGTGAAAATCTGCTTAAACCCATCTGCTTTACTTCTCTTATTTTTCCCTGCAGTCGTTTGGCAGGGTCGTAACAATGACAATTTGTGAAAGTATTGCCCCTGATTAAAATGTGCCAAGGAGGAGATGACAAGTGTAGTATTTACTCAGAAAGACTGATTGCAGTAACTTGGTGTTATGTGATCAATTAATTATTTAAATCCCTTCTCCACCCTGTTCTCGACCTGTTTCGTCGTATAGACAGAGCTGCCAAGTTGTGACCCGGGGTAGTCGCTGACGGACAGGATAGTTCCTCAGATCCCCATGAGCATACAGAGGGTCAAGAAACCATCCATTTGAAATCGTTAGTTCTACAAATGGCTTGCACTTCAATAATGTGACTGGTGGATTCAATACTCTGTCCAGTCCTAAAGCAGACTTCAAGCAAGGGAAAGCAGGGCCTTGTAAGATTATATTTTCAGTTAAAGAATTACATGCACCTCCGTTGTCTTTGTTGGTAGTGATTAGTGAGGGCCACAAACGGTGACATCCCAAACACAAAAAGATTGGAAACCACAATAGACCTACTGTGCACTTCCCATACTGTAACACCTTTTTAACATATAAATCTATTTATCAACCGTAGCTCTTGAGTTCTGTAAGAGGTGGCCTCACCCACTGAGAGGGCATGACCTCAGACTAAGGGTCAGACTGCCACTGTTGTGGCAATAAAGAGCGTTCTCTTCGAGTAAGACCCATCTGTCAAGCATGTGTTTTATTTCTGTACATAGAGAGAAATGTGTTTGTTATGTTCCTGAAAGCTGAAGTATTTACAAGGTTAGAGACAAACATTGGTCACATAACGTACACTGTGGGTTAATATATTGCTAATCAGTAATTTATTTTATTTATTTAACTACTGCTAATCTGTTGCTAATCAAGGACTCAAAGCATTCTTTTGCAGAATCATGCAATCGTCTTTCTTCGGTGTGGGTGTGTAAACCACATCTTATTTTTGTGACTTCAATTTGTATTTTGAGACCATATAATGAGATATGTAATCCTGCTGTATTAGTTTTGGCAACAGTGTCAAGTCATTGCTGTTCACTCATTTTGAATTGAGATGGTAAATAACCGTCGGGCATCCCTTTACAGCTTTTGAGCACTCTGAAGTGTTGATCCCACAAATGTCTCCTGCTGCAGTGACAGACCTCCACTATCTTAACGTGTTAAAATAATGACTGCTCCCTCTTAAGTGGTGAAAACAATAGCATGCAAGCCTTTGTTTTTGGATTCCAAGGAAGTGGCACATGGAAAATACCTTAATCCTGTTTTGTTTGTGTGCACACAGCACTGTGGCTGAAGAAAGGTGGAAGGCATTCCTCCAACACGGAACTGCCTGCCAGCTGTAGTCACACAATACACTCCTGGCTTATGCACAAATATAAACATGTAGACAATTATGCAGCAGTAAAAGCAGGAATGCAAAAGTATTTGAAAGCTCTTTGTATTCAGACACAGACAGTCACACTTACCAGTAACTGGTTATGAAGCTCATTTGGACCAGTTCCTGGTGTTTGTCCTTTTTTTATGTAAAGAGGCAATTTATGTTCTGGGTGAACAATCTCATTTTCTGAAATGCAACTTGATGCCTAATGTGATGCTCCACTGACACTGAAAATGTTTTTATGTGCTCAAATGTGCAGTTTGTATGAGACTGTATGTGATGCATAAGTTTATCTTTGCCATTTGGATTGGCTGGTTTAAATAGCTGATGGTTAGAACATTTTTCCAAGTACAGTCTTGTTGAAAGCCTCCGGATGCAATTTAAGCCAGTGCACACAATTTTTTACAGCAGACAAATTCCACATCACACTTGCTGCAGTGATTCATATCACTTTTTTTCTAATAAGAAGAGCCAGGCATCCCATTGCATCTATCTATAATTCTCTGCTCCTGAAATGTATAACTTGCACAGCTCCTG
Source organism: Etheostoma spectabile (assembly GCF_008692095.1). Taxonomy (NCBI): domain Eukaryota; kingdom Metazoa; phylum Chordata; class Actinopteri; order Perciformes; family Percidae; genus Etheostoma; species Etheostoma spectabile. The sequence continues at coordinate 5,393,686 of NC_045749.1, read as the reverse complement.
ACTGTCTTAAAATTCTGCTTTTAGAAACCCCATCACTGGTGCAAAATAGGTTCTACACAAAAATGGTCATGTTGCAGATGGAATTTATTTGTCACACATATATCATCATATCATCTTTTTTTCAAAATCTGGCAACATAGAGTCTGGCTCCCTAGATGTACATTGCTGATATGAAGCCTGACTTTCAACGTGTGGATCACGTGCCGGATATCAGGCTTTGTCCCTGCCCGTACGCTATCTCCACTATTTATTTTGCAAGGGCACTGTTTCATCAGGGGCTAAGCACAACTCATGACGAATGTGGTTAGTTTTAATAAATTAATAAGCCAGAGAGTTTTTCTACTATTCCAGCGACTGCTAATAATCAGACATAAAGCACCTTGTTGGAACTCCGCCAATACAGCTGACAAATTTACCTGACGATTTAGCGGAGAGGACATCTCACCCGTCTAAACACATTCCCTCTCTTGCATGATTTCCTGGCGTCTCTCCAATGCTTCCTCTGTGGGATGGACTAAGATGCAAGGAAGGGAAGGAAATGTGGATGCAATTTTAACGACATCAGACGTGCCTACTGAGTCACACCTTCAATTTAAGATATTGAAGTGACACACCGACCCACACAGGCCTGCGTAGAGAGTGCCTCGCAGACACATACATTCTTTTTTTGTCTGAATGTGTTCATACATAACATAACTGATCTGTTTTGTAAGGAGTCTCTTGACTGAACCACACTTTAACGTCCCTGTTCCTCAACTTGTGTGTGTGTGTGTGTGTGTGTGTGTGTGTGTGTGTGTGTGTGTGTGTGTGTTAAAATGGATTGAGAAAAGAGCTTTAATGAAATAAAATGATTTAGTCAGGAAGTGAAAATAAATCCTGCAAGTCCTAGCCAGTTGTTATCCCCTGCCATCTCAACACATACGCCGTTACTCTACTTAAACAACTCACACACCTTTTTTTTCTGGTTTTTATCTTGCCAGCACACCTGCAACCTGCTGATATCCAGCAGAGAGAAAACAAGAGTGAAAGTAGTTTGAATGTATTATAGCAGAAAGTTAGAATCAAAGGTTAGGATTAAAAAACATAGATGTTCTTTAATACATTGTCCATTGCTCTATATCTCTCCATCCAGATAGGTAGGCCTACAGGAAAGGTAAAAAAAAAAAAAAAAGTTAACTTTTTTTATGCTGTGCTTTCCCTTTTTTCTTCTCTTCACTGGCTTTCAAAAGTGGGCCAGCACTACAGAATTACTGCAAAACAGAGAGGGAGGGGCATGTCATGGAGGGAGGATGGAGGAGTAGAAAAAAGTGAATGAGAGAGGAACAGATGAACAAGAAGCTAAGGAGAGACAGAGCAAGACACACAGCCAGCTAAGTCAACCTCATCCGAAGGGCTCATTTGCAATTAGCATGCTTGTTAACCCCACATTTGTACGGCCTGTTTGATTAATTTCTACAGGAAGGTGTTTGGTCCATCAAAAAGCATTCAGCAAAATCTTATGAAGCTGAGGGGGGCTGTTTACTGCACTGCAGTAAACAGTTTAGTGTTGCCCCGGTGGCTCAGCAGGATGCTGTATATACATGGCAAACACCACTGAGGTCCTATTAAAGGGAATAGATTGTATTTATATATGGCTTTCTCTAAAGTGCTTTATATTGACTCTGCTGGCCTAAATATCAGGGGCAATTTGGGGTCAGTATCTTGCTCAGGGGTACTAACCCTAACCAACCTACTACTTTAAGGAGGACTACGTCTACAATGTGTGGTTCAGGGCCACATATCCCCCTTCCTTCAAAAAAGGCTAAGCGAATCAGCTGACGATGGGGTATTTCACCAGACATATATTACCAAATCATCTAATTATGTAACATTATTTTAGATTAATATAGGTTTACTGTATGTTATAGTCCTTAGATTAAGAAAATTAACAGTGTTTCTGGGAAAACTTCAGCTTGTTACAGCAGACGACACTAATACTAAGATACCAATGAGCCTCACCCACCACAGTTAGTTTGCGGTACTGATTGTGTAATTTTCACTTATTGATGGTTTGTTTGTTTTTTCAATTCTCTGCTTAGGTTTTTTTTTTGGGGTCACAAGCTTGTACCTTTTTTTTTATTTTTATTATTATTATCAAAGAGCCAGATAGTTTCTATAGCAGTTGTTCATCTTTTGTTCATGTTTCAAGCCCATCTAAGCATGTCAAGCTCTAATCAGCTAGCTTTGCTTGTGCACAAAAATATCTATCACTTTGAGGGCCCTGGATGAGTAAAATAAACCCTTCCTACCCTTTCTTACTTATTGTTAAAGCATAGTCTACATCATGACTGACAGTAACTCTCTGAGTAAATGTAGCAATGCACCAGCAAAAGGCAGGGAAGAGGAAAACGGCTTGCTGATGGAAATATGGATTCAAAAAAATGCAGGTTTATATTCAACAACTCGTCAATTAGTTTGAAGAGGTTCCTTTTTCCTGGGGGTTAGAGAGTGTGTGTGTGTGTGTGTGTGTGTGTGTGTGTGTGTGTGTGTGTGTGTGTGTGTGTGTGTGTGTGTGTGTGTGTGTGTGTGTGTGTGTGTGTGTGTGTGTGTGTGTGTGTGTGTGTGTGTGTGTGTGTGTGTGTGTGTGTTGCATCCAAGTTAGAATGGGAGCAAATAGTTTACATCTTCATTTCAAACATGTCCACAGACACTTTGTAAATGGCACTTTAGGCAAGTGTTTAACAAAACATTAGATAAGTTGAGTTGTTGGCTCCTTACCAAAGCTTAGTTTTCCTTATAAGGAACTTTCAGTAATCAAGTATTTCTCATGTAAATGTTTATCACAAAGTGCTTACTGGCTAAAATAAAAAAAACTATACATGTAATATACTGTAGATTGGGACTAATCTGGCTGCTCAGTGTGTATGCCGGCTATCTTGCGTGACCTTTTCAACCAATGTATTCTATGATTTAGTGTGCTTTGCAATTCCGCTCTTGTGCTCAAATGTGCCACAGCCCTGAAAAGGTTAAGGACCATTTGAAACTGGGACAGCGAGGCATACAGATAGCCTTCTGTGAGTTTAGTTTTTTTTTCTGCTCCATAGATTCTCGTTCTTGGGTCCAAAAGAAAGGTGTCTGCTCAGTGCCAGCGAGGAGTCAAGACAGCAGTGGCTCACAACTTGTGGTAATGCTGGTGGGCATTATAAAACAGTCACCTTTGGTCATTTATGTAATCCTACTAAACACTTGAATGTGACTGCACAACTGAGTGCTGCTAGTGCTATAAATGACAGTGTGTCATGGCTCATTGCTTCATATTTAAAAGGACATAATGTAGACTGAGATATTGTAAAATGAAAGGAGTAATGTTATGAAGGAACATTGTGTAAATAAGCAACAGAATAAAGTGCATCCTAAACTGTTTCAAAGATGAGCCTGAGCATTATGGGGATTCTTTGTCTTAATGACATTCAACGTCTGTGTTCCTCTATGTCTACAAGATGCAAGACCAAAATTATTTCCTTTAAAACAACATTTTTTTTAAAAAAATAGATACAATTGGTAACAGCAATCCTCAACCACTAAGAAGTGGCAATAGCAGATTATTTGCACTCTTGCATTAGATTATTTGCTTTAAATAAAACTTGACTATGGACAGCTGATGCCTGTAAATATAAAATCATCTAATTTGTAGTCAGAACTGTCAAATGAAGGATGATATTTTTTTCACTTTCCTCAACTGAATTTATCATTCGCTAAAAAAATGGTAAATATGCCAGAGGTTTGAGCAAAGATATAAATCAGCGGGGTGTCTAATTACATCCATATTTGTCATTTCCTTTAAGGAAGCCGTGTTGTCTGTGGCAAAAAGTGCAAAGTAGCCTTTGTGCCAGTCAGTACGTTTACATGCACATAATGCGTTGTATCCATGTCCAGAGAATGCCTCTAAAACCGGAATAATACAGGAATATCCCACAGGTCTCAATTGGAAAAAGGCCTTATTTGGAATATCCAACAAGAATGATGTTTACATGGCACAATAGTGGAATATTTTTGTGCATGTATAACTTACTGACTGTTGTATCTTTAAACCCAGTCATAAATGTGATCTTAATCTTTCTCAAACCCTTACGTTTGGTCCTCAGGTCCAATTTGTGGCCCGCTTTTTTTATTTTTTATTTTATCAGGAACTTGGCTTTTTTCCAACCAAATTGCCTAAAAATAACATGGATGCCATGCCAATGTTCTTCAGGTGAACCTAATGATTACTTTCACTGCATTTTGGTTGTTTTATTGAATTTTATGGCATTTAAAAAAAAAAAGTGACCAAAACCTTGGAAGAAATTACAAAATGAGAGACAAAAAGTGCTGAAACAAACCGAGAAATTGTTTTTGTATAATGTTGTAAAAATTAGGCTATGGATTTAAAAAAAAACGTGGGAAAAAAACCCCAGCAAAAACATCCGGAAAAGTGCCAAAAGAGGATGGTTGATGGGAAGACAACACAAGGGTTAAACAAACAATCTTACATCGTTTAGGGAACGGAACCTATTGAAATGATCAACATCAATACTGTTTATGGGAAACCAAGTTATTGTCACTTTGGTACAGACAACATTAAATGATGGTCTAGTCCCACTAAAGCATCTGAAGGAAGACAGAACAAACTGCTTGAAAATGCCACTCAGGAAGCATTGGAGCTCTTAACACAATATGTAGAATCCCGTCACATTGTTCTGTAGTTTAACCTTTACGCATTAATGGACAGTTGTTCTTTCTGTAGGCTAATATATACCATTAGATGTATATAGGAGGGCTTCTTGGCCAATCTCCTGTGAATAAATCCATTTGTAGAATCTTAAAAGTGCATACTTGAGAGGTAAGGAGCACCTATTATGTAACAATGCTCATCAACAGGGAAAGTGCTGGTCATGACTCTTACTGTTGCTATTAGACTTTGAAAACTATTTAGTAGTCCAGCACCTGTTTTTCTTCTAATGATGAACTGTTTTGCTTTTTCCCCACCATGCAGCAATTTTCCGCTGCAAATGGTTATTCATCTCCCATGGCAGTTGCTACCGTCGGAGATAGTGAAAGTAGTCCTCTGTTGTTTTAGAAACCTATTTTAATACAAAACCATCAGGCTCAAGCAAATATCATTTTACACCTTACCACTATGAGTACCCAATTTCTCAATTTTGAGATCGGTCAGCTATCATTCACAAGAAGAATATTTTCATTTATCAACACTACAAATGTTCTGCTGGAAGAGTACTTATCTAGGTCCCCGGCTGGCTATAAAAACCTGGGAAGAGAAGTGAGTTTGTGGAGCTCGGTTCTTTGGCGGCCGACAGGGGCAAACGCCCTGCAACTCAGAAAAACACATCTAAATAGACAAAACACAAGCAAATTATGAAAACATCTTTATTAATTTGACAACACAAGCGTAGTATTTAGCAAACTCACTGCAAATACACACAATACAACTAAATGCATGAACACGCTGAAATTACAGAAACAATGCCAAATTAAAAACAAACCCCGAAAACAAATGCAACAGAAAAACGCTGCGTCCAGGTTACACAACCGAAGGCGAGGTTATGTCAGAGTGAGTGGATCATTTGTTTTCATAATTCTTTCTAATTCTAAGTGTTAACTAGTGTTAGCTATCAAGCTCTTTTAGAAGCCAGTCTCTAACACGCTATGTTTATCTGTTGCTCTTTCATACTGCTGTAAAAGACTAGGGCCAAACGTAACTTAAATGAATATGCACGTTTTTATGTCACCTATTTATTACACTTTTCCCGTTTCCAGAACAAACCTCATCTGCCTTCTCTTTCTCTCTCTCTCTCTCTCTCTCTCTCTCTCTGTGTCTCTGTCTCTTTGTGGGGTCGAATATCAAGCTGTTCCACTTAGCGCTCCCCCCCTGTAGAGGCCTGGAGAACTTCCATTGAGTAAACTGGATTCAGTGTTTTTATCTGTTGCATTTGTTTTTGGCGTTTGCTAAATGCTGTCCATGTGTTGTCAAATTATTAAGAAGTTTTCTTAATTTGCTTGTTTTTTAGTTGTTGTTTTTTGTTGCAGTGCGTTTGCCCCTGTCAGCCAGCCACCGTACTGTTCTCTCTCAGAAACTAAACCCTACTTGCTTACTTGAGCACGTCAGTTTATTTCCAGTTGGTCTTATAGTCCTGCTCAGAGTCCAACAGGTGTGGCTGTCCTCTCCAGCTAGCAGGAGGGAATGAAAAGAACCGGTTGAATGTGTTTAATTGGGTAAAAGCCTCTTAGCCTGTTCAGTAAATCATTTCTGGATACATTTTAATTTGTGTTTTCTCTTTAAGCAAAACTGGAACATGGACATTTGAATTGTGTTGAGCTAAACAGTTTTAAAAAAAAAAAACCTGTACCCTTGGATTACTCACTCCTCAAGCAGAACTAATCTTAAATTATTTATTCTGCTCTGAGACACTTAAATACCTAAATCAGGGCCCTGCCTCCCAGACCATCTTATCAAATTATTTCCATTGTCAGCGGTAAGTTAAAGTGGCCGTTGGATTTAACAATGGGGAGAGGTGAAGAGAACATGGTCAGAAGTGGAAAGCTGAGATTAATTAATAAAAAAAGAACTGCCAGTTGAATACACTACATATACGCTACAGGAATTTAGAAAGTAAATAACTGAGGCATTTCAACTGAGGCCTAACTCACGTTACTTTGTCACACACGTCATAATGCTTGCCTAGCTGCTTGCATGGCACACCCTCATACTCTGCTTCTGACTGGCTAGTAGTCCTTACCTAGCTACTGCACATGTGCAACTCCCAACACAGATTAAATAGAAGTGAGATGCCTCACTCTGTAGTTAAACAGAGAGCTCAACACACAGGGTGAAAAGAGGAGCTGCAGTAATGGGCAGTACAACAAAATAGGATGTTTTTTGAAAATTAAACCACATAAAACCTTTCTGATACAACCTCTAAATACAATTGTGAGCCTGAAAATGAGCATAATGAGTTACATTTTCTAAACGTCTGTCTAGCACTTGTGTAAATGTCGACCTTGTTTGTAGTGCAGGTAATGAATAAGGCTCTGGATCCTAAGGGAAGAGAAAGGCAGAATGAGAGAGAAGGGAATAAAAAAGAGGAGTGGAAATTGTGAGATGAAGCAAGGATAAGAACATATAAAGTGTAGGAGGGAGAGGAGTATGGAGGGGGCGGGGAAGATTTGTTTCCTCAGATAAGAGTTCAAATGTAGGAGAGGGAAGTGAGGAGAGGAATGGAGAGAATGGGTGCGGAAAAGAAGGAAGGAGAAGAGGTTAGAAAAGGGCAGGATGATAAAAAGCAGTCTATGAAAGGGGAAAGAATTGTGGAGAGGAGGAAGGAGGAGAGAATGATTATCAGACAACAGAAAATCTGGTATGAGGAGATGAAAGGAAAGGAGAAAGAAAATGGATGATGTAAGGTTAGATGAAGGGAAAAGAGAGTGATGAATGGAAAGGAGGATGAAAACGAAGGACAGGAGATTGATGTTCATTTTACATGCTTCCTTTAACAGCGGACATTGCCCAAATACTTTAGTATTTCTAAACTCATTCAGGAAAACATTTGTCATCAATGGAGACATTTTTGTTTTTCATAGTGTTTGTTCTAGTCTTGACAATGAAATTAGTCTATGTCCCATTATTCATTTGTTCCTTCCTACTGTCAATTTTTTCAGTCCTTCCTTCCTTCCTTCCTTCTTTCATTTCTGTCTTCTACAACATACTTTTTTTCTTTGTTCTTTTGCTTTTGCCTTTCTTTATTTCATCCTGTTTGTTATACTGCAAAGTTTCTTTCCATCATCCTTTAATTTTACTCTTCCTTTATTTCTCTCTATCACTTTGTCATTTGGTCCTTTTTCTGTCAGACAGTACATCTCTTCCAGTTATCCTACACCTGTTTGTTTTTTTCTTGTCCTTCATGTTCTCACGCCTTCATAACGTCTTCCTCTCACACTTTTTATTATAATTATTATTATGACTACATTATTACATGTCATTGAGCTAACTCTTTTATCCAAAGCGACTTACAATTTTGCCAAATATCAAATAAAATATAAAAGTCTCTTGCTCAGGGACACATAATGTTGATGTATCGCAGTGGGAATCGAACCCAGATAACCCACACCAAAGGTTATGTGTCATGTCCACTGCCCCATCACCCACTTTTCACCCACTTTTCTTTCTTTCTTTGCAATGTTCCCCTTATTGATAGAAAATAAATCCATTGGATTTTATTTCTAACAAGCTTTACTTGTAGTTGAAGCGTGTTTCATTTCTTCCTGCCCTCATATCAGAATCAGCTTTATGGTTAACTGGGCTGCACTGCACCTGCACTGCATCCCTCTTTTCTCTCTTTTCTGCTCTGCTCTCCTCTCTTTCCTTTGGATCTGTTCTTTGCACAACTCCACTAAAAGACAGCGACACACACTCACCTAATAGGTGTTCTCCCCCCTGCTCCCTCAGATCCTCTTCCTCCATACACCTCTCTGTCCCCTCCGCCTGTCTCACCACCATGGGGT
>NC_045749.1:5374388-5385141 GCF_008692095.1 Etheostoma spectabile | reverse complement strand
GTCTCTGGAACTCAATACAACCCCAACTCAGAAACATGGATTCATTCCCCCATTTCCAAACACATCTGTTTAAAACTGCCGATTCCAATTGAGTGTTTGTTGCTCTGCCTTTATCTGTTGTTAATGTATAGTATTCTTTTGCTGTTTTTAAAATGTCTTATGTATGTACTGTATGGCATCCTTGAGTGCCAAGAAAGATGCCTTTGAATAAAATGTATTATCATTTATTGTCATTGTTCCTGGGCATGACTAGCCTACTCCTGTTTGCTTGGCAAAAGGAAACAGAAATTCTTCTGTATCAATAGAATGTTATTGCCTAGGATCTAGCAAGAGGTCTCACAGGTCACTTCACAGGCATTGTCACGTCACTAGAACAATGTTTTTGGATTTAAAAGTATTTTTTTCACGATAGGTGTAACAAAATATATGAGAAAAAAATTCCAAATATATCAGATATATACAGAAATATGATGTCCCGAAACGTTTCCGCCACCTTGAATGATTTTCTTCAACTTGAGCGACCAATGTACGTACTGTACTGTATGTCATGCTGTCTTCACGCTGCCTTCACTCCGGTTGGCAGTCGCTTTGTCGCATCGCTCAGCATTTAAATAAATTAGACTTCTTGTCTATTTTGGCCCCGCCTTGCCCGTAGCAGCGGCAAGCTCGTCTCTTGTTGCTGGTAAACAGTCTCCCATTAACAAATGAATGGCTTGTAGCTTTTCCGCTGTGTCTTGTAGCTAATGTGACCGAGGGGTTACACCATGGAATCGTCTATTTCATACCACTGTGAGCATTGTTTTCTCATTTACTAATTATATATACGTGTTAACATTATTTGGACATATCAACGTTTTCAGCGGTCCAACTTCTTTATGCATGAAAGGGAATTTTTTTTTACTTTTACTGAGTAAACCATTAGATAAATAAATAGGGCGCACTTAGGAATAATTCCTAAACTCCAGCATAACTAACGCTCCTCTGGACAGACTTTGACAATAATTCTAAATCTGCAGACTTTTTATAATCAAACTCCTTGCATAATTCTGAATGAAGAAGACACCTGCTCTGTAATTTCTTTCATATGTCATCTTTTTGGGAAGCTGTTCTGCGTCTCCTGCAGAATGTCCAGCTTCTTGTTTTTGTCAACGGCGTAAAGTATTCACTTTTTGAATTGCTGCATTTATTTTTTTTAACTTTAATTTCACTTTCACAAATTGTGAAGTGTGTTTTTGTAAGGTTACACCTTGAAATGATTTTATCAGACTTAAAGTCCTATGAACATACGGTAAGTCATATTTGCAAATAAGCCATCAATATATGGTATGAAATGGATGCAATGGAAACTACAGGCATTCAAATGATTTCTTAATAGTGTTGCATTTGTTAGAGTGTAAAACAGCACGAGGGAAGTTAGATGAATTTGCAAAAAAAATTGACAACATCTGTCAGATTTGTATTAGCCAGCAGTGGAAACTATTTCAATAAAAAAAATTGTGTGGGACTGTGTTTTGAGTATCACCTAGATAGCCGTAATATTTTCTTCATGTTCCGCTCTGCTCTGTCATTCTTAGTTTATTGTATTGCAGAGAGCAATGCAGTACATTATTAAAATTCCACTGAAGTTGTACCTCATACAACTTTGATGTACCACCATTTTTTTTGGATTGATTAATTGATCTGTCTCCACGGAGAACTATTGTGTTTTGCACTGCTCTGTTTTTACTGAAGCCCAGGGCTACTGGAAAGGAGAAGAGAGGGAAAGGAAGGAGGAGGAGAGCCAAAAGAGATGAGCCCAGGGCTATTTTTTTTTTAGATCACCCCCCACCCCACCCCCCTCCAAAAAGGTTTCCTTATTTTAGGCTGACCCCAATAACAGAAGAGTGGCTGCAGGTGATACAGGGAGGGAGGGAGAAAGAGAGGAATGATTGTTCTTCCCTGGCATCAGCACAGTCTAAATTCATACAAACATGAAGAACAAAGATGCATTTTGAGCTTATTTAGTAGAAGATTCTCATTTTTCACACCTGTATGTTTTGGTGCTCCTACATTCTGTCACACAAAGACACACACACACTTAAGGGTCTGTGTTGCTTCAAACACATGACACTTTGTTGGTTAAACCTGTAAAAGTTAAGTGTGTGTGTGTGTGTGTGTGTGTGTGTGTGTGTGTGTGTGTGTGTGTGTGTGTGTGTGTGTGTGTGTGTGTGTGTGTGTGTGTGTGTGTGTGTGTGTGTGTGTGTGTGTGTGTGTGTGTGTGTGTGTGTGTGTGTGTGTGTGTGTGTGTGTGTGTGTGTGTGTGTGTGTGACAAGCATGATATATGTGAATAGACACACACAATGGCAGAAGTGAGAGAGACACGCACAGGTGAGAGATAGGGAAGGAGGAGGGCGCTCTGATCCTCAGAGATTGTTGTAGCAACCAACGTAATGATAACAAAGATTATGTAGCACATTTCATGAAACCCAAGGAGGCTTTAGAACAGGGGGACAAGGGGAAATAAAATAGTAGGCAAAGACAAGCAATGTAAAAAAATGAAAAACCGTGCTAAATGGAAGGGGACGTAATTTAATGTAGGCTACTGACGTGCAACCACACCACCTATTGTAAAGTTATTTCATGAATGTAATAGACATATTACATACCTGAGGGCCAATTCAGGGTGGGTTCTGAATCATTTACAATCCTGTAATTGTCTCTATCTGCTGAAAGCCCGCCCGAAGTTGACTTGCATTTTTTCCCGTCGTCATTTTCCCTTTTAACTTTTAGTTGTTCTTTGTTTAATTTGCTTCTTTTCTTTGATGATCCTGCCCCAGTGTCAGCCATAACTACAACAGATATAACATTAAAAAATAACTACTCCTAGCTATAGAAATAAATCCTCTGCTACCTTTCACCTGGCTGGATACGCCAACACAGACTTTTCTGTTGTTTCAGCTTTAAAAAGTCATGCTGACTTCCCACAGAGATTGGCCAGGTTGCTAAGGTGTTAAGATGGCTAGAGCTTAACGTGCACTGCAAATTCTCTTCTCTTTCTTCTGTTTCTTACCTTACTACTACTTCCACCACCATCTGTGTTCTCTGTGCAACTGCAGCACCAATTGCAAATTTGAACAGAAGCCAGGATTTATCATCTTAGAGATGGCTGTGCATATTGTAGTGTTGTCACCCTTTACATATAAATTAATAAAGCACTCTATTTGCTGCTATGGTGATTTATCTACAACTGACCACTTTATGTAACATGTTACATAGTTGCTGTCTGTCTTTAGTTTGAGTAACAAGTGCATAGGTGTTTTTTTGTTAACCCAGATGTCCAGATGAATCACAGCAATGAGGTTTAATCGGAACTGTAAGGTGCCCCCTTGAGGACAATGTCTTAACGCTGCAGAATGTTTCCCCTCTGGATTTTTATGCATCAGTGTGCACCATCGTGATGTTAAATTTGTGTGCTTGTATGCACACAGGTGTGAGTGGATGTGTGTTTGTTAGTAATAGAGCAAGACTTTTTGTTGAAGAATATTTATATAAGACTGTGGGCTTCTTTAATATTGTGTGTGTGTGTGTGTGTCTGTGTGTGTGTCTGTGTGTGTGTCTGTGTCTGTGTCTGTGTGTCTGTGTGTCTGTGTGTCCTTCATTACTGCATAATAAATTGCCATCTTTAGCTGAAGGTCTTTACCATATTTTAAACTGCCACATTGGAATTATACTAATATGTAAATGATCCTATTTGAAAGCAGCAGTGAACCATTATAATAATCATGGTGACAGTCTGATAAAATGCATCCCTGCAGCGATGCCGCACTCTTCCCCGGCTGTAGGCTGAGATTACCCAGTATTAGGGGAATACACCTTGAAACACATAAGCAAAAAAAGTCTTATCTTATTCCAACTCACAGTAAAGGTTCTTAAAAATTCACTTTATGATGTGCCGTTGCAAGATGGCTGCATATGCAGGACTTTTACTAGTGTAGGAAATTATATGACACACATGGAGCATAACACAACATACAACTTTTGATACTTTAGCGTTTTTTTTTCCTTTAATTTAGTATTTGACTAAGTGTATGCTACTTCCATCCCTTCACTTAATTTTAGTCTATACATATCTTATATTAGGCTTATATGTCATCTGCATAGCTCTCGCTGAACACCTTTAGTCTAAGCATGATTGTTTGATTGACAGGCATGAGAATGGCTGTGCTCCAAGAAGGCACCCCATGGTGCTGCTCCCTCTGAATTATGAATGAACGAGCCTTAGCTCCCTGTGTCAACTTCACATCACTTCTGCAGAGAGCCCCCCCCCCCCTCCCTCGGAATACGCTGTATTACCATGACAAAAAGGACTCAAAACTCCAGCCGTTTGTAGCATCTCTTTCAGCTAGCTCTACATCCTCACAGCCACTGGCATTGTGTTCCCTGGTCCCTAAAACCCTTGTGTGCCAGATTCCCAGTGTTTTCCCTCTCCGACCGCATCAGCCAGCTTAGCCTTTAGCAAATCAACTGGAGTGCTGTCTGTACCAGCAGATAGAATTTGTGCGATCTTGGCTTGTCATCTTTCAGGGATATTAACTAATGGTCCCTATAGGTCCAAGAGTTTTCCTTGTGGTTTCTAGGGCCCTCATTATGTCCATGATACAGTCTCCTCTGCTGCCCAGCCCACCCCCCCCCCCTTCAATCTGCCGACTCACATGTTTCCCAGTTTGGTATATCAACCTCTCTGACCTCATTAACCAGCTGTTTACTTCCACAGTCAACCATTTAAACTGTTTCTCTGCTGCCCGGTTTCTAGCGCTTACTTTTGAAATGCCCTTCTGACAGCCAGGTAACCTTCCCCTTGTCTCCTAACCTATTCATTTTCCTTCTGCTACCCTGTGAATTAGTTCCCAGCTTCCAGTTGCGTGTCTCTGCCCAAAGCATCTGTTTTTGCTTCTCAGACTGAGCTTGTCTCTCTGTCTGAGATTGAATCTGGTCTGTTTCTCAGCATGAGTTTAAGGCTGGCTCTTAGCTTGCGTCTTTTCGAGAGTTTGTCTTTTGGGTTTCACTGCCTAAGCCTTTATCTGTGCATCAAGCTTGAATCTATCCATCTTTTAAAGTTTGCTCCAGTATCCCTGTCATAGCCAACAAAGCCTGCCGCTATTCTGAGTCTATACTCTGCATCTGTTGATCCTGCCATGAGCTTCAGCTCCAGTTTGTATTGTTTCTTATTCAGCCCAGGACAGTATCTCCATCCGTTCTCCCTCAAATCTCTGCCCCGGTCAGTGTCCTTTCATTGTCAGCCTGCACCCTTTGGTCTCTCCTACACACTGAACACTGCCCGCCAGCATCTAATCCCTCTGGGTCAGGTCAGCCTGTTTGGTTCTCTTTTAATCCAGTTTCTGGTCCAATGATCCTAACCAGAGCCCAGCACCTACTACAGAGCAGCTCCTCACGCCTACTCTGTGCTCAGGAAATAGAGTCATTACATCTGTGCTTGTTTTAACCATAGTAAACGCAATTGCTTGTCCACCTGCTACCTGTCACTTTAAATTAATTTATACTGCAGGCTAACATGCAAGTTTATGGGACTCTTTGCCATTGCCATCATGGACAACCTTGCACATAATTTCTCTTGGGTCAACCCTTTCCTGAACTCCTGAACCTGTCCCTCCTGCTTTCTTTGTAACCCTGGCATCTTGCTTAGCAGTGTGAGGCATCCTTACAGGGAGTTCTGTACCGGGGACGCCAGATACTCAGACTCTTTCTTTTGTCAGTGTGTCTCTTCTGGAATTTCCTGGACCCCTGTCTTGCCTCACCTGCCCTCTAGTTGCCATCAGCGAGTGTCCTTCAAGAGGTAACACGCCTACCAAGCGGCTCTTCAATTGAATGAATGAATAGGCAGAGGCCAGTTTTCAGATTGTATATGCTGCTTAACAGTGGCCATTCCTGCCTGTCTCTATCTTTTGTATTATGTTTTTGTCCTTTTGATATTTTAGTTACAAAGAAAACTAAAAGAATACCAATACAACACACACAACACACAGACAGTACGTTAGAGGTTAGAGAAAAAAAAAGGATAAATACATAATACATACGTCGTACACACACGCCTGTCTCTTTCTTACAATGTCAACTATCTGGATTTCCTACTCATGTTTTAAATATACACTACCAACTATTTGACCATCAGCACTCAGCAAGCTGCCCTTTACTCTACCAGGTGGGTTTCACTATCTCAATTTCAGTCAGTTGCTAGTCCAAGGTATCAGGTTCAGTTCAGTACAAAACAATATGCTACCACTGCCCATATGGTTATTGGATGAGCCGCCTATTCATACTGAGTTATCAGATTGGGATTGTTTTTGTGACTTTTGCAGTCTTTTAATTGTTTTTTCACGAGTAATGAAGGCTACTGTAAATCCCAGCTGAGTTGACAATGTCACTCTCAATCACCAGTGAAGAGCACTGCGCTGCTATATACAGTACATACAGTATATACATACGTATACATATACGTATGTATATACAGTACATATATACAAATATACAGTATGTGTATATATATACTGTATATATACAAATACTGTAAATATATATACATATACACATATACAGTATATACATGCCTACCTACCTGCCTTTTACAAGGTCTAACCAGGTGGTTATGTCTGGATCAAGATTTTATTGGCACCTGCCAGTCAATCAGCATGGGGGAGAGAGATCAAATAAATCAGACACAGGGTGCAGGATGTGACATGTTTCTGCACCCACTATTTTCAATGGGGCATTGATATTAACCCAAAAGAAGTATGGGAATAAGAATTAAAGAGAGAGAGAGAGAGAGAGTGTGTGTGTGTGTGTGTGTGTGTGTGTGTGTGTGTGTGTGTGTGTGTGTGTGTGTGTGTGTGTGTGTGTGTGTGTGTGTGTGTGTGTGTGTGTGTGTGTGTGTGTGTGTGTGGCAAGATATATGTGAATAGACACACAACGGCAGAAGTGAGAGAAACACACAGAGGAGAGAGATAGGGAAGGAGGAGGGCGCTCTGATCCTCGTCGGTGTGTGAGGGGAACATAGAAAGTAGAGACCTGCACATACACAGACACTCTTGCTTTCACACACGAACACACACACACACACACACTCTCTCTCTCACTCTCTTTTCGTCTTTCCTACTCTCTCGCTCTCTCTCTCGCGCGCTGCATGGAGCGAGAGGGGGGATTGGAAAGGAAGAATGAGGAAGAAGTCCGCCTTGCTGCGCGCCTCGTCCCAACAAATGCGGGTTTGCTGATGAAGCGCCGCGCCGGTTATCCGATCGTACAGGTCGCGCTGCATGGAAACGAGGAGTAGGCAACATCAGAAAACAACAGCAACAGATAAAAATCTGTCAGTGCATGGGAATCCGGACACCTCTCCCTTTCTCTTTTGCGTCTCAGTCGGTGGATACGCCGCTTTGGCTGGCGTATAAGAGCTCCCTGCGTCTCCATTTCCATTCCCCACTACTGGCTTACCTCTACTAGCCTACCACTACTACCACTCCTCCTCTTACTCATTGTACTGCTAGTCTCGCTTTTTTAGGCTACTACTGACTGTCTCCTCCGTATTGTGGACTCTCTCTGGATAAAAAGGTAGGGTATTCTGTAGTTTGGTACGTTTTCAGCGGGGAAAATGATGTTAATGATGTTGATTGCTGGGGGTCTTTGCCTCTATTTCGCCGCATTGTCTGGCGAAAGCAAGTTTTTGCAGGGAGGGAGTTGGAGTGAATGGGATGCAAAAGGGGACAGTGTCGCCTTATGGAGCCCCGATTGGAGAGTTGAAAGCACCATGCGTCGGAAGGGTTTGGATGCGATGTGGAGACGATGTTTCCTCACCTCATCCTCCCGCACCACGCTTTCCACACTGCGCTTCTCCACCTCAGTGATTCGGAGATGTATAGAGAAGGGACACAAATCACAGGGTGCGGTGCAAGGTGTTAACAGTTTGTTTTTCCTTAAAATGAGCAACCGGTTTAGGATCCGGAGCCTTCTTCCATTCGATTCGTTTTTTTTTTTTCTTTTGCCCTTCACCCCCACCCACTTTCCCTGTTCTCTTCTCCCTGTCTCGCATGTTTAAATCGGACCGCCTGCCTCGCTTTTTTCTAGAGGAATAATAATTACGGATGCAGGGCACGTTCAGATATCCACGCTTGTACCCTTTTATTGGCTTTCATTGTGGAAGTTGGGTGAGAAACATGCGCAGTCTAGGTTAAATGTACCCATAGAGATAGTAATCCTCACAGAGGATACAAAGCGCATTGAGAGACACGTTTGCGCAAGTCTGGACGTTCTCCATCCTTTTGCGCCAAATAGTGCAGAGCTGTTAGGGGTGATGGAGTGCCTTTGCACATCAGTGCCGAGCAGGGTGTGGAGAAATCTGAGCCCAGACCCTGAAGATGAGTTGGAATGGGTTTCATTCAGCATTGTTTCTGAATTAAAACTGAATCAGTTGGATTTTCAGGCTTAAATCAGAGGACAGTTATTGTACTTTCTGCCTGCTGTGTTGTAAGGGAAATGAAAGTATAGAAAATCTTCACACATCAGTGAACTGTTCCTTTCAACCTGGCACATATAATATTAGAGGAGGCAGCAGACAGTTGCTTTCATTCTCCTGATGTGACACTACAAACGCTTCGTCTTGGGAGGAGTGCTTGGCACATCAGGCAGTTACCATCAAGGCTTTCCAGGCAATCTTTTTCCAGCTGACTTCAGTCGCCTTTATAGGCATAACACAGAGGAACTACTTATCCACTGTGGATGGTATGAAATATTTATTTACGACAATGAAAAACTGAAACACAGCCAGAGGTCTTTACTGCCGTATTTACCATCCCGCAATGGTGCAGTTGGTTATTGATGGTATATAACATCTTGTGGTGATGCAGTGGTAAGGCACCATTCTACGCATCCCAATAAAACCGTTCAGATTAACATAAGTGATGTATTTTACCACCCTTCTTTCAATAGTGATGCAAGATTCAGGCCGTATCTCAGCGGGTCTGGGATCGATCAATGATTAAGCCTGGTTGAGGGAGACTATACCACACACACACACACACACACACACACACACACACACACACACACTGTAAAAACCCCTGGCCCACAGGACACCACAGTATAGTATAGTATACAGTAGGTCTATTATCCTTGCCATCAATATGCTACAGAAACTTCAATTACAGATTTTTTACGTTTTCATCACAACATCAAGATTGTTGCAAGGCCAGTATAGTTAAATTTAGGCTTTTTCTGCCTGGGTTGTTATGGGGTTATGTTAAAAGCTTTAGGTTTAATATAAGACACTGTTGAATCCATATCCCAACTATTTATACATTGTGATTTTAAATAGCATTTATTTTTGCAGAGTAAGACGGAACATTTCAATATTCATAACATAAAGCTGAAACAAATATCCCCCCAAAAAGGTGTTTTAAATGTACCTATCCATAAATACTTTGTTTTTTCAAGAACACACCCAGTTTAAACTGATTTTATGTTTTCAAACACCAGCAGGTTGTTCTGCTTCTTTCTAGGAAAGTGACCCTGTTCACTTGTTTACAGTAAACCGGGTTATTTAGCAAGAACAGGTCAGCTAATGCTTCTGCTTATATAAATAGAAGTGAAAAAATGGGACACAATGCAAAGGAGCTGCTGATGTTGCTGCTGATCAGCCATGTCCTTAAAGTTAATGCAGCGTTTTAATACAGTTTTAACCAGGGTTTTTAATTGTTACATTTTTACAAATACATTTGTAAGTTTTTTTCCGTATTTAAAAGAAATACAGATAGGCTACATTCCTACAATTTGTTAAAGTAAAAACTGTAATGAGCCGTAAGTAGAATGTATAGTGAAGGCAGATATTACGTTTGATACTGTGACCTTCATCATATATGGCTAATAACCTAATAGGTAGGCACCAGTGTCAAACCCTAAGAAAAGGTTTATCTATTAGAAATCAATTTTCAGATTTATTGGTTCTTTGCCAACTTACCATTCAGTTTAGGTCACTTGTACTTATGCTGATTGGTTGATATGTACAACCTCACAGTCTTTTGCAAGTGCTGTTAAAGGTATCACTCACATCACAGTAACGCAAATAAATCATTGTCATGTTAATCTCCGTAAAAGCATTGTAAACAAACCAGCCAGTCACAGGGAAGATTGGATGCCTTTATTGGCCAGTAATGTATTTGATGCTGCACACTATAATGGGATAAGATTTGGTGGCAGAAACGTGAGACCATTATAGCACAAAGCCTGGAGGGCTCTGTTCTAATAGGGTACTGTAACAAAGCAAAAGTTCAATCTGTAAGTGTCATGTTTTTAAATCCTGATACAGAGCCATTGGTAACTTTTCCTCTATGATAGAAAGGAACTGCTTTTATAGGAAATATGGGGCTAATTCTGGAAAACCGCAGCAGTAGAGTAATATACTTGGAATGAGGCAGAGGCTACCAGTTTTCTCCACCATGGCTCAAATAGTTCTGTTGTGTCCTTGCAGTCAGGGGTTGTACAGAGTAGGCACAACCCCTAGCAACTACTGTAATGGCTCAGTGATAAAATAAACATGAATCTAAACAAGGTCACATGTGACGCATAGATTGTGTAGCATAGTGGGATGAAAAGCATGAAAACAGACTAGTCAAGTCAAATCTACAGTATTTAGCATACAAATGGGTTTGCACTTCTCTCTTTAAACCCCAAACGCTTGTAGTTTGCCGATAGATTAAAAAAAAAAAA
>NC_045749.1:5354363-5374378 GCF_008692095.1 Etheostoma spectabile | reverse complement strand
AAAAAAAAAAGATGCAAGCTGTTAAGACAATACATCATATAATCATATAGTTGACATGGCAAACATGTCAGCAACCATTTAACTAGCATCATGTTGAAGAGAGTGCAACATTAGCATTCCTTGGGACTCAAGTTTCTATCCATCCAACAAATGTAGAATATTCAGTCTTCTTGCTCTGTTTTGGTCTCCACCAACTCCGAATGGAAACAATTGCATCTTAAACTGCATTTTAGCTAGTTACACAACTTTTTCTGTTAGTAGTTTGGTGTATATAGTTGGGTGTATCATAATTTTTTATTTTGTTAAAAAATGCTGCTTCCTGTTGCTGAATACAGGGTTGATGACAGCAGTGAGAGTATACCAAAATGGTTAAATTGCAAATCATAAAGCCAAAACAATGAGATGAAAGACCCTAAAATCCTCTGTAGAACTGTTAATAATTATGTGTGGGTTTTGACCAAATTGTAATATTTAAGTATTGATAAGTGCAGCTTTAAGTGTAGCTGTGTTGTCAAGGTTTTTTCTTTATATATGGAAAAAATAAAAAAAAATAAAAAGAATTGAGACAATGAGCAAGAAGGCAGGAGGAAACCATAAAGTGTTCATGAGACTGTGACAGTTTGCCAGAGGCAAAATTCCATTTATACTGATTATACTACCCACCCCTAGAAGGAGGATTTAAATATTTGAGGATGATTGCTTGCCTCTGCCAAGTTCTTGTCCCATGGATGAATGGTGAACTGGGGATAAGGAGAGTGATTTGTTTGACTTTTAACTTTTTGAATTATTTTGTTCCCCCATTTCTGTTAGTTTCCCATATATTATGATCACTCTCCCGCGTGTTCACATCCCTTGTCACACCCCAAATAGACAGACATGCAGATAATGTCGATCACTAGGCAGACAGTAAGAAATAGACCCGTGTATTACAGTGCCAGTCTGATCATTTCCTCCACTCCAAGTGTAATAATATGACAAGGCATCTTGGCTCGAGGATTGGCGGCAAGGCAGATTCAGGCTAAAAGAGCTCAACATTGCTGTAATGGTAAACACAGACCATTAGTCTTCAGTTGCTTTCACACATTTCAGTGGACTAAGCCTTTTTTCTTTTATTAAGGGAAGGCGACTTTTCTTTCCTGTCTTTTACTCCTTTTTCTTTCCATCTGTCTGTCTCTCTTTCTCTCACTATCTTTTTTGCAATAGTCGTCTCACTGACCTATATTACATCCCCCTCCTTCACTCTCTCTCTTTACGTCCCTCAATGTCTTCTTTCTATTTACTTTTCCATGTTTCTTTGTCATTGTTTACATTAGTTATCATAGCCTCTTGCCCAGAGGGACATGCATCTCGGACAGGTTGAGGCATTTCTTTGTATTCTCCTGCAGCACCCAGATTTATTTTTGTTGGCCTTATCAATGGTCAGCATTTGCCTGTCTAGTAACTGTAGATTCCCTTCTTGATTCAGTCTCTGATGAACATTATTGGTTTATGCAGATGGTGGTTTTATGCACTCTCATCAGCACCATTTTTGCCCCTCGGGTGCTGCCTTTAGAGGCTCCAGAGGAATGACATTATTGGGGCAGAGAGGGAACAGCTTGCCTCAGAGCAGCACATGGTTTGGGTTTTCCTAACTTCATGTATTGTGCTTTTGTTTTTGCCTCTGGGGAGGAGGATTGTGTGCGTGTGCGTGTGCGTGTGTGTGTGTGTGTGTGTGTGTGGTGTGTGTGTGTGTGTGTGTGTGGCTAGGTTGGCTTATCTAATATTGTGTTCCTCCTGAAATAAAGCCAAGTTTTTGAGGTCATAACACTGGGGGAAATCATGGCAGGATATTCGGAAACCTGATAGTTCAATTACAAAATCCAAAATAGCAGCCACTGTTCAGCGACAAAGCCTCTCTAGTAGGGTTGGGCGGTAATACGGTATACCGCAGGGTTGTAAAAATAGCAACGGTATCAGTTTCAATACCGTCATTAAGGAGAATTCCGGACATTTTTTGCCACGGAGGCAACATGGAGTAGCTGCAGCAACGTGTATGAGCTTCCACTGTGCCTCTTAACAGACACAAAATGCAATTAAAATGTCTGTGCAACATGAACAGGGCCCTTAAGTGACAACAACATGCATTTTACAACTCAGACATTGTTTAAATTCACCTTCCCTGGTCCCTGTCTCAATCATGCCAGTAGCTCGTAGCTCCTAGCTCCTAGCTCCTAACTGCTAGATCCTAGCTGCCGTCTGGTGGTGTGGCTGTGTCCTCCAGGAGACAGGTCATGTCACTTTTTGAAGTTTATCCCCGCCTAAAAAAGATGGTAGCAGAGAGCGATCTGCATACGGTTTCCCTTTTCCTGCTACAACGGGACATCACTGTGCAAGCCACAAACATCATTTGCCGCGTTTCCATGTAGGTACATAGTCACTGATACGGTCAAAACCACTACAGTGCTCAATTATGTATTTCTGAGGGGAAAAAACTTTTTTGTAAAGCCATAACATGTCCTCTGAGGACATAGTCAGACTTCCGCCACTCTGTGGATTGTTGTTGGGATGATTATCACGAGAGAGAAAGCAAGAGAGGGGGCAAGTCGCGTACAGAGTGACCTGGTCTCGAAGAAGAACACAACTTCTGCAGTTTGGCACCATTTTGGGTTCTGACCTAATAGGAAGGGAGGGGTGTTTCGGTATTAGTGTTTGGTATTCAGCTTCTGAACATTGTAGGCACAAGCCAACAGTTTGGTGACGCTGTCTGAGCCTTATGTCAGAACTTTTAATTAGTCACAGTAATACCGTATACTGCGGTAAAATAGGGAGGAGGTTTGACGGTATCTAAACTTGGATACCGCCCAACTCTACTCTGTAGTGTTAACAGCAGACATGTAAACATACACCCTTGAGTTTGGTGTTGATACCAGCTAGGGCATCAATATCTCCTTTACCAAATGCCGGTAATGATTCTTGTGCAGAGAGAGAACTGCGGTCAGTAATTTCCACAGGATATATTTGGCAGTCATGCAGCAAATCCGGTTTAAATTCAGATGCTTCACTGCTGGTTACACACACAACGCTGAACGTGACGTTTGTAATTTTTTTAAAAAAACTTGCCGTTTACTTTTTTTAAACTTTTTTTTCATGACATGAAGCTGAAACAAATATCCCCCCCAAAAAAGGTGTTTTAAATGTACCTATCCATAAATACTTTTTTTTTCAAGAACACACTCAGTTTAAACTGATTTTATGTTTCCAAACACCAGCAGGTTGTTCTGCTTCTTTCTAGGAAAGTGAGAAAAAATTGTGTCTTTTGTCCTGTCTTTATCCCCAACCTGCCTCCCTACGCGTAACGTTCTGATTCATTGTCACATTACTTTTGGCATTGCTCCATCATAATTACTACGGCCAATAGAGGACAGCACCACTATGAACGTTAATATGAGTTGTAGTTACTGCTTGAACAAACGACCCATTCGAGCATTTTTTGGAGTAGGACACTCTTGTGCTGACATGTACAACAGTGTGCTTTATACTAAAACATGCTAAGTATTGATTATCTCTGAACCATTCACTGCATGGTAATACACGCTAGGTAACCAGGCTTACATTTGAAAATGTAACACTGGCGCATTTACAGAAATGTTGATCAATGCACATTGTCTTAATTAAATAAATGTTATTATTGCAATAGCCAGGAGATGCAAATGTCTTCAGGTAGGAAAGGGGGAAGTCTTGTGGTGGATTGCTGGTTTTCACCAAAAGGCATTTTTAAGGCATTGCAACCTCAATGTGTTTGTTTGGGCTGTTGCAGCTCCCATGACATTGTTTTCACAATTTATTCATTATTCATTCACCCCCATACATTTTCTCCTATTTATCCTGTTCAGGGTCACGGGCACATCAAAACGACGTGAATAAAATGAATTCACTTTGATTATCATTCTATTGGATAGTTGCAGAGGAAAGAAGGAGGATAATGAGCAATAAAGGCAAATGTTTCTCTGTGATGTGGTATAAAACATGGTCTTCTGGGCATCGTTGCACCTCTTGAGAGGGAGATGTTATACCTGCACGGTGCACAGAGTTCAATATCTTACACATTAAATAGTAATATACAATTTGTACAGATTAAACAAACTAGATACCGTGTTAATTAGTTAACTCTAGAGGTGCTAGGCAGATTTATTTTTACTTTTGGAAAGAGCCAGTCTTTATCTTATCCTATCCTATCTTATCTTAAGCTAAGCTAACCACCTTGGATGTATCTCAATATTTAATGAACATATATGATCATCTAACTCCCAGCAAAAACACAAATAAGTTTATGTCCCAAACGTTTGAACTATCCCTTCAAGATGTATCTTTGAAGGTTATCTTGCATAAATTATCTTCAGCCATGCAGTTATATTTATTGTATGTAATGACTTGAGGGTTGCCTCCTGTTGTGAAAGATATTAGCTGCTGTTTGGAAGAACTGACATACACACAAATAACTTAAAGTGTGAGGTATAAATTGACAGTTTGCCTACCTGTGGTGAGTCTATTAACAATCCAACATGGTGCTACTTAACGTAAATGGCTTTCTCCTTTTGATGTCTATGTAAAGACAAACAGGTGTTGACATAATTAGTCAGGTGGGTTCAAAGCAAGGATGACAGTTAGAGGAGTTGCATTATGTAGTCCTCTTAACAATTTATCAGAATGTTACATTTTTACCCTGTAAATCATATAATTCTATCTATTTTTGTACATTTTCATTCATACATTTTTTGTTTAACTTGTCCTATACTTTAAATATTATATCTACTCATCTTAAGTTTATATTTACAAGATTTTACGGGCTCTGTTTAGCATCTACTGGTGTAGAGAAGCAACAGAAAACACTCTATTGTATGAAGAACTGCTGGCATAGAGAGCACGCTCTTTAGCCATTAGCCTGTTACAAACACTACATCCTTAAGTGAAAACTACCAAATCCCAAAGCCCACTGAATTATTGATCACTTGGAAAAGCAACACAAAGCCATGTGTGGCCACACAAGAAGGCCGCTGAAGGCAAAGAGCTTCTGGATCAAATTAGCCGAGAGGATAGCGTTTGGTTATGAGCGTACTGAATTGAAGTTTAATTAAGTAGATGTGTATTTTAGTTAGGAATTGATTTTCATAGCATTTGAGCAAAAGGTTCTCGCACCACAGCTGAGCCCACTTAACACACACCACCACAGCAGTCAAACTGAATACTTGTCACATGTATTTGGACTTAGGCATTACACAGTTACTGATTAATGCAGCAAGTAGTTGTCAACAAAATTAGGAGCAGTACACGCATACTTTCTATAATAAGTGTAATATATTGAATGAACATTGACTACATCCCCTGTGGAAATGGACTATGTGTTGTTCACTTAGCTTAGTGTCAGGGCTCCTGAGCCTCTGTAAGACAAAATGTGATTCATATTTTACTGTGAAGTACAGCTTTATCTACAATAAGTATTGTGGTAGGAGAAAAAAAGGAAAGTGATGTATTGGGTAAATTGAGCTGCGTCTGCATGTAAGAGTGTAAACAATTCATTATTGGGAAATGGATGTTGGCATGCAGGAATGTGGAAGAAGCTTGTTTGAGGGGAATTTCTATCTTTGTTTCGGGTCTTGATTCTCGTTATTGATCCCTGATTAAAAGGATTACTACTTGTGTGTGTGCAGCAGTGCTTTCACTACAATGTGTACAGAGTGGTACAAGTTTCTTCCTGGGTAGTCTTGCATTGCCAGCCCTACCTCCACAGCACTGTGGAGGAGGGTCTGGCTAGTCCACACAACATTCCGGGATTGGAGAAAAACATGCTCTGGTTAATTGCCATTTCTTTAAACCAATCACAGTTGTCTTGGGCAGTGCTAAGGGCCAAGCGGAGCCACGGTGCCACAGCAAAATAGCCTCGAGAAGGAACTTGTTTTAGTGGAATGTGTGCGGATGTTATGTTATGCAGAAAACTCAGATTGGACAGATAGTCTAGCTAGCTGTCTTGATTTGTCCTGCAGTGATCTGAGGAGCAGTTAACCATAGTCCTCATAAATCCACCAGAGTTTTAAATCACAACACAAAGAAGGCGGAAGCTGATGGACATCCGGCCAAAAATTAAACCGCAACTGAACAATCCCCGAAATGAAACCTTGTCAGTATTTACTAGTTCCTGGGGTAACGGTCTAGTATACATATGTGAGGGTGAGTGAAGAGACAACCGTCATGCCCCACATGTGTTAGCTAGACATATTTTTTTTTCTTTTCTGTGCTGTATAAAGTCTATTGTTATAATTATTATACAGCCTGAATGCAAACCCTTATACACCTTCATACAAGATGCAAAGAGCTTTAATTGCATAAAATTGCGAGTACTCTCTGAATGTCCTAGTCTCATAACTATACAAATTCTGGACAGATGGATTACTTTCCCCATGGAAAATAACCCAACAATGTGCAATTATCTTGTTATTTGTGGTAACTGCACTGATTACGTGTTGGGCTACAGGGACACGTTTGGTTCATTGAAACTGATTCTTGGCTAATTATGTTTCCTCTACATTCAATTTAGCCTATTTTTACGTTTGTGTGAAAGCAATCACATGGAAACTGACTGACCGAATTGAAGTTTCAGTGTTCTTGTGGTCTCTCAGCTAGTGCCCTAGTTAAGGCAAGAAATCTTCCACGCTATATTTAAAATGCTGTGGAAACGGTGTATTTTGTAGATAACTAGGCAAGCATTGAAAATGTGAGACCTATTCATGTTTTTTAGTGATACTGCCAGATTACATGGTGGATGTTTGGAGTTGAAGTTGAATATCAGAACAGTTTATCACAAACTTGACTTATTTTGTAGCCATGTAATAATTAGTCATTGCCAAAAAGCTTCAATACCAAAAAGATAAATTCATTTGCCACCCTGGTCAGTTATAAAACCCAGTAACAGAGTGTGGACACAGTAAAAGCAGCACCACGCACACACACTCTCTCATGCGCAACAGATCTGAAATGAATCTTTGTGAGGCTTATAATGTTACATATCTCTCAAGACTCAAAAGTACAAGGGATCGATACAAGTTTGTGCTCATTTTAGAGGCAGTTGTGTTGTATGGGTGTTAACTGCTGGAGCATTATTTTTCCAGCAGGTTTTTGTTATCTTACCAGACACTTTTAAAATACAATTTGGAATACACAATGAGGGCTGTCTGGCATCAAAGATAAGGTAACCTAATTTACAAGCCAGTGTTGTTGTCAAAAGTCAACCGGACTGTAATCAGAGAGCCACTTCTGGTCGGGTTGCATGATGAACAGCAGGGTATTATTGCTGCAGGAATGTGGCAGGGAGATTTCAGAAGCTGCTCCTTGGAAATCTATATTGCTGAGGTCAGAAGCTGAATTTTATCTTTGGTGTGGTTATTTGAGCTTGCTGCCCCTAAACAGCTAAGCAAACATCTTACCTGAAACCTGTTTTTAGTTGTGTGGAATTCTGTTTTTTTAAGGTTCTTCATGCCTCAAAGTGAGCAACCCCATTGTTTATAAGTCTCCAACGGTGGCTTGAGTGTGTGTGTGTGTTTTTTCAGACAGATGTAGATTTGACCTTTCACTGCTTTAACATTTACTGGAAGTTAACAAATATATAATCCAAAGTTGTAACCAATACAATTGCCAAACAAACTGTTTATACACTGTGTTTTCTTCTTTTGCTACACCACAGAATCTACAATATCTACAGTATGTGTTTGAGATGAACGTGAGATTCATTAGCTATTAAAATAATTTTATGAAGCCATATCTGCCATTAATCCTGCAACAGGTTAAACCCAAATGCCTGCAATATACTCTGGTTAAATGTGAATGTTATCCTAAATCTTAGACATTGTTATTGTGAAAATTCTAATTAAAATAGAGAATCAAACTCCTTTATCCAAATGTGTCACCGTTTTGAACAACATTAATTTGGTCTATGATGGTCTAATCTGAATTATTCTCCTCTCTTCTCTCTAAAGGTTCAAAATCCTCGTTAATCGTTACTTCACAGTACTGCTTTGGGCATCAACATGGGTCGCTGGGATCAGTCCTCCCTCCTGTCCCCTGCCCTAAGGCTAGCTGTCGTCAGTGTTATTCTCCTCCTCGAGCTCCATCCTTCATTGGCTGGCGCTCCCCCTGAGCAGAGCTTGGGTGGCTCCGTTTCAGCTGTATCAACTAATAAAACTGAATGCAGCAAAGCTGAGGTATGCCAAAAGGGTGTGATCCTTCCTATTTGGGAGCCCCAAAACCCGTCATTTGGTGACAAAGTGGCCCGAGCAACAGTTTACTTTGTGGCTCTGATCTACATGTTCCTGGGTGTGTCAATCATCGCAGACCGTTTCATGGCATCAATAGAGGTCATCACGTCACAGGAAAAGGAGATCACCATCAAGAAACCCAATGGGGAAACCACCACCACCACCGTTCGGATCTGGAACGAGACTGTCTCCAATCTCACCCTCATGGCTCTGGGCTCTTCGGCTCCTGAGATCCTGCTGTCCGTCATAGAAGTCATAGGTCATAAGTTCCAGGCTGGCACACTGGGCCCCTCCACCATTGTGGGCTCTGCGGCGTTCAACATGTTTGTCATTATCGGGCTTTGTGTGTACGTCGTGCCCGACGGCGAGACAAGGAAGGTCAAGCATCTCCGCGTCTTCTTTGTCACGGCCACCTGGAGTATCTTCGCCTATATTTGGCTCTACCTGATCCTGGCCGTGATCTCACCAGGTGTTGTGCACGTGTGGGAGGGGCTGCTCACTTTCTTCTTCTTCCCCATCTGTGTGTTGTTTGCCTGGGTGGCCGACCGCCGTCTGCTGTTCTACAAGTACGTGTACAAGCGCTACCGCACTGGCAAGCAGCGTGGGATGATCATCGAGACCGAGGGAGACCGTCCACTTCCTTCCAAGGTATGCTCCGAGGAATTACCACTTCTACAACTACCACTGCTACATTTAACACTAATAATTTTTGTTATTATTTGTTATAATACATTATTGCTACAGCAGCTACCTGAATAGTAAAAGGACTATTTATCACAACGCATTATTACTCTGATAGAATTTCTTTAAAGCATTTCCGTTTATTACAACTTTGGCATTATTTTTTGGGTTTGGCTAACATTAATAACATTGTAGTCACCAAGTCTATGGCTGAGATCCAGGAATGCAGTATCACCACATGCCTACGTGTGCGTGTACAATTTTCCTGGGAAGTGATTATTATCTCTATTACAGGTTTGTTAACATTTGGATTCACTTCCAAAGAAAGTGGTTAAGATAATGTGACAATGAACTGGTCTCTTCATAAATGGCAGACCAACGTCATAATAAATCGGAATGTACCTTTTAATATTCTGTAACACTTTACTTGAGTGTCATGACAAGTGAACCTTAACCATAACCATAACCATAACATAACAACTTGTTTATAATATTTTATGACACGTTCATAAGTGTCATATCACTGTTATGTAGATACCTTCAAGTATAGTGTAACCTAACATTCATTCAAAGCAAAATACCAACTGAAATGATATATACTTGACATACATTTTTACGGATTCATACCTGAAAAACATATCACTTAAAACACTAGTGTGTTTTAAGTGATTTTTACTACAACTTCTGGTCCCAATATAATTTCTAGTACTCTTTCATTTCAATTAGGCTGAATTTAACATGCTAGTATTTAGATTTTTTAACTTAAAAAGTAGGGATATGCTTTGAACAGTATATATTTTGTCTACACAAAAATCCTACCCTTTCTTATCCCCACCAGAAATCACTCTACAATGGTGATGGTGATGACGGCGATAACACATTAGAAAGACAGTAATTTTTCTGTAATCCTGCAGACAGGCAGAAATAAACAAACCAAAACACATAAGCTCCTTGGCAAAGGGGAATAAAACTCCCTTCATTAATGTCTTTTAAATAACAGTGATGCTGGGAGCTCTCTTTCCCAAAGGCATATCAGTTAGAGAACAACCGACTAGTAGAAATTAATTAAGCCGTCCTCATCCAAACATGCGGTGGAAAAACAAAGGAGCAGATAAGGCACTCTGTGTAGGCGGAATTGAGTTTATGAGTAACGTGTATCTGAAACAATTATCTGTATTACTGAATGGAATTCTGCCAAGGTAAACTCCTGCCATAAAGCCTTTTACTGCAAACACACACACGCACACGCACACGCACACGCACACACACACACACACACACACACACAGACTTTTTATGCATTGCCACTTTTTAATTTCCTGTTTTGATTACCATCTGATGCTTTGTGTTATCTAATTATATTTTCAGTATTTTGGTGTAGAGTATATTTACTTACCAATCAATTATTTTAGAGTCTCTCAGTGTCTTTTCTTCCAAAAAATGACCGTTTCCTTCATTTGTTTGGGCTCCATTAGTGCATGAAGAGCACTTCTTCTCAACTTCTGGCTAAAAGAAATCACTGAATCAAAACCAAGTTTCCCTAAGAGGAAATCCTAATAATTCAAGTTTTAAAATTGCCATTGTGCTTAAAGAGCTAAAAGAAAATTCATCAATAAAACTGTACTCAAAGCAAGCTACTCTGAAAGAAATGCTTGGCAAATTGTTAACATGTCTAATGAAAGTTGATTCTACTATCTGCTTGTCGCCGAACATGTCAACATTGTTAACAAAACAAAGGAATGCACCCGTAACTATGATGTGACTTACATCGAAACCACAGAAACTATACATGTTTAACTTTCTTTGCATGGTTGTTGAAGGCCATTCTTGGTACAGACCCAGTTCTTAAAAAACCTCCATGTTGACCAAATACCTCGATATCGATACCACAACAATATTGTAGTGTTGACTATTGGTGCTTTCACAAAATATATACATTATGAGATTTTTGATTAATAATCATCAGTAATGTGTATATAATGACCAAGTGGGTAAAAGCAAATAATAGATCAGTTACAACAGACTGGCAAGTTCAGAAAATGACATCACTTTACTGTAATTCAGCCTTTAAAACCAGGAGAAGACACCACTTATACCATATTAAGATATTACGATATCCAAAATCTAAGACAATATCTAGTCTCATATCTCGATATCTATATAATATGGATTTATGGCCCAGCTCTATGATAGCACCATACATGGTTTAGCCTTGCAATTTGACATACTGCTCCAAAATCTCCAATCAATGTTACTGATTAAATTGTTTTATTACCCATCATAAGGTGGACATTGAGATGGATGGGAAGATGCTGAACTCTCATGGTGTTGACTTCCTGGATGGTACGCAGGGTTTGGAAATAGATGAGAAGGATCTGGATGAGGAGGAGACCCGGAGAGACATGGCTAAGATCCTGAAGGAGCTCAAGCAGAAACACCCTGACAAGGAGGTGAGTAACAATGTCAAAAGGATCTCACATTAGAAAGCAGAAAGACATTCTATCCAGGCTGCTCCTGTCCGGGGTTGTTTTCTTGTAATAAACTGACAAACTAAACAGCAACCGATGACCCATTTACTATTTGTTAGGGCTGCAGAATTAATCACAGATTTATCAAAATTGCAAGATCGACTAGTGCAATATCAATATTGCAGGGGGGAGGGGGGGGGGCGCTACCATTTGTTAATGGAAAAATATGTGTCAAACCATTTTGAATTAAGTGTTGTGGTGCTGCAGAAACGTCCCAGCCTACAAAACGTATCCTGCAGACTAAAGAAAAAATCTTTGTTTGGTACAGATCCTCACAAAAATCACACACTAATCATTTTAATTTCTTTTAGTTTCTTCAAATTTGAAAATGAGAATGAGGATACAAAAATTATCAGTTCCTCCAATATTGTATATAATATCACCATTCCAAAATCAGTCAAACTAATTGCAATTAAAGTGTATATTTTCTTCATATTGTGCATTCCTACTGAATCCAAAAAAAGAAAATTGCTGAGGGATACTCCAGTTTTGACATTGGCAATGTGTATTCTATCTGCCTGTCTATCTGTCTGGCTGCCTGTGCCTAGACAAGATAAACTTAAAGTGTAGATACACATATAGAAACATGTATAAAATAGGCATTTTGTCATTACTGTAGTCTTATTCTTAACATAGTGATAGAGTCTTATAGTGCCTACTTGTATCATATACAATACAGACTGTAAGATATCACATCTGTGTGTACAGCATGGAAGAGGTGTAATGGAAACTATAGCATGTGTCCTTTAACAGAACTGAATGGATTAGGAATTATGGAGATCCTACCTTGATTTAGCAGATTAGAGAAAATTGATGATTTCAAAAAAAATAAAAAAATCTAAACCTGAGCTGATAAATACAAGTAACATGGGTCTAGAATCTAGTATGCTTGTCATAAAAAACGTATTTCCTCTTCTCCTCCTCTATTTCCTCCTCCCCTCCCTACCCTTCACTGTGTCTATCTTTACAGAAAGATATTTAAAAAACAAAAAAAACAATGTGGAGTGACGAGGTTCTATTCAGTGCTTGTCTTATTGTCTGGACGAGGCTTAACGCTCAAAAGCATAATGAAAGCAAAACAAGCTGCTGAAATTATTCTAACATGCATGAGAGCCTGCTTAATAAGTTTGTACGCCTGTTGCCTCATCTCTAGATGGATTAACAATGAGGCTGATTAACCTGATGTCAAAAACAAGTATTGGCCTCACAGTCATATTTTGACATAAAGTGCTTACCACCAAGCAGTCCGGTTCAGTTCAATTTGTTGCACAGTACGATTAGTTTTGCATTTCCATTGTCAGAAGTTGTGAATTCTTAGGTCTACACTAAAATGTGGACCTACAAACGCTGCAGTTCGCTGATATCGGTGAAAAGGAAATACAGCCAGAGCTGGATGGAGCAGTGAGGAGTAACATGTTTTTAGGTACACGTCTGTAATGGGCACGTAAGGTACTGTACTATATCAAAAGTGTTTGTCAAAAACGTGGCTATAGAAAAGAGACTACACTCTGGACTGTAACTACTATGTTTAGCTTCTTTAACATCACCAAATTTAGTTCTGCCCATAAAGGCTTTTAAATAGCTCAGATGTTTCTCCAACCAAGAGGAAAAAGTAATTCACCTGATCTCCTCCAGTAATTAAATGATAGGAGAGGAATACTAGTGGGGTGAGGAAGGCATGGAAAGGAGGAATAGTGACAAAACCACGGGACTGACCTTAGAATTCAGTGCATTTTTCAGGGATATCTAAGCATGATGGATGGTTGCTGTCATGGGAGCTTGACATCTCTACTTATGACAATACCAAGCTGTTCATGTACCTCTTGGCACATTGGTTATAGCTGTGTAAGGCCTCATGGACATTTTGACAATCTGATGGATATTTCTGAGTGTAGCATAGTCCTTAATGTAACTAAATCACAGACACTGTTGATAGAAATGATCTGACATAACAGTATGACTCATTAGGGTCACTGTTCCTTTTACTGATTTTAATGTTGGATTCACCCACTTGACACAACATTAAATCTTGTTTATCCAGACAAGCTAGCTGAAATTCTGTGAATCAGCCAAACAAGGTCAATGTTAAAGAAGTTGTCAGAGAAGCCATTCTTTCCCTCAATAGAGGACCTGCCATCTGGGGTCTAGATTTTTGGTGGATTTAAGATGGAGCAACATTTTAAAACAACTGCCATGCCTGTGTGCTTACATGTTTTATCTTTTATCTTATAGGTGGAACAACTAATTGAGCTGGCCAACTACCAAGTCCTGAGCCAGCAGCAGAAGAGCCGCGCTTTTTATCGATGCCAGGCCACCCGGCTGATGACAGGTGCTGGCAACATCCTGAAGAAACATGCCGCCGATCAGGCACGAAAGGCCGTCAGCATGCAGGAGGTCCGCGCTGATGCTGGTGATAACGACCCCATCTCTAAGATCTTTTTTGAGCCCTGTTCTTACCAGTGCCTTGAGAACTGCGGCACAGTGGCGGTGAACGTGATGCGACGTGGTGGCGATTTGGGCAAAACCATTTCTGTGGACTACCGAACAGAAGACGGCACCGCCAACGCTGGCTCGGACTACGAGTTCACAGAGGGCGTGGTGATCTTCAAGGCTGGTGAGACAATGAAGGAGATCCGTGTAGGTATCATTGACGATGACATCTTTGAGGAGGATGAAAACTTCCTGATTCACCTTTCCAATGTCAAGGTGTTGACATCAGAAGGCGAGGAGCCCGAGGAAGGCGAGTCCGCTAATCATGTGGACTCAATAGCGTGTCTCGGCCTACCCTCCACAGCGACCGTTACCATCTTTGATGACGACCACGCCGGCATCTTTACGTTCGAGGAGCCTGTATTCCATGTGAGCGAGAGTGTTGGCACCATGGAGGTGAAGGTGCTGAGAACGTCGGGGGCTCGTGGCGTGGTCATGTTGCCATTCAAGACAGTGGAGGGAACAGCACGAGGTGGCGGAGAGGACTTTGAAGATGTTCACGGCATCCTGGAATTTCAGAACGACGAGATCTTGTGAGTAACTTTGACCAAGTCACCTTTAAATTTGAATAGTAAATGTTAATTTTATTCATGCATAATATTCATCTGCTTCATTGTCATTATCTGTTTTCCCTGATTATATCCCACGCTCTGTATCAGTGTGATGTTGCAAATGTTACTGCTGATTATGTGAGAAAATGAGGGTGTGAGTGTGATGTGGTGGTCATGATGAGCGGTGAGGACAACTGCTCATTGGGGACTAATTCAACAATTCCCCCCCCCCCCCCCCCCATTTAATTTATCTCTACTTTGACTCATTCACTCTCTTCTTTTATCTTCATCAGTCTGTTAATTCATCTTTGCTTTGGAATATGTTTTGCTGCCGTTTTAGTCCTCTGTGGGTTCGATTGATTTCTACACACTGTACTGCTGTATAGTCAGCACAGTCAGTTGGGAAACTGGGTTATTTTTTGGAAAGTTGATGGTTTGAATGTTAAGTAGATGGAATGTCAGGACAAGGAAATTGATTAAAAAGTGTTGAACTTTCCTTCAGCAAGGCACTTAAGGGTTACCTTACATGAGCTGGTTGCCAGATCAGTACATGAATTAAACAAGCAGCAGGGAATCAGGGCAATGCTTAGAAAGAGCACCTATCTAGTCAACTTAATTGGATTCACAAAGGCTTTTAAAAACATTGTCAGTTGCCCTTTTAGGTGTGTGAGAACATCCCAGAGCAACCACTCAGGCACTTATACAGCCAGCTAGCGGCTTATTTAGTTGTTTTGTTCTGTGTGAAAAGAACATGGGACTAGAACCTGTGTGATTAATCGTTCAAATCACGATCTTGATTCACCGTGTTCACGATTTAATTTTGAAATGAATTATTTTTCCCCAAATCGTGCAGGCCCACTTGAGACTCCATTTAAGGATCCCTGCTGTGGTGAAATGCCATAGCCACAGTTCAAAGCTCTTCTTAGCCAGACACAGAGGCCTTATTATCTGCTGGTGACTCACGGTGAGGTCCATGATTGCTATTTGACCATTTGACCATGTTTCAAGAGGCCTTTTATAACAGTGGTGATTTTGCTCACAGCCAGCAACTTTGGTCTGAGACAAAACCTAATTTCAAAGTGTGTGTGTGTGTTGTGTGTGTGTTGCGTGTGTATTTTCTGGACAGTAGCTGGCAATATGAGACTTAAATGTTGACTCATTAGTTGACTCTTTATTGGTGTAGTAATTGGAATGCATTATAACTGTGTTAATGGAAAATCTAAACTTGTAGATGTCAAGCTTACAGTGTCATGAATGTTATACACAGGCTGTTATTGTATTTACTTTCTTATACAGTAGGTTCATGTTGTTAATATATTGCTGTGGTACATAGCAATGCAAACATTTCACACTTATACTTTAAACACGTATACTCGCCATATGGCGACGTTCTCACAATGAGAGTTGAAGTTGCTTTTTTACACAACTATTACTCTTTCTCTTAAAGAGCAGGGTTGGCGTGTTCACAATGTCACCACAAATTACTGCAGTAAAGCCTTCTCGTGGTGGCCTAGTCCTGTTGGGCTTGTAACTTTAGCAAGAGTACAATAAACTTCACTGCTTCAAGCAGTTGGCCTTCTTTATTGTTTGGGCTACTTGCTAGTCGCCACTTGGTTGAAGGACGCCTTGGACCAATTTGACCAATATATTATCAATTTATTATCACCGATGATTGGCTAAATAAATATCTTTTGAAAAGACATTTCTATGTCTTCTTGGAAAGCTTGAGATCGGGAACTCATGTTACTGTGGACCTGTAAAGCTGATTGATATATTGGATATGGGACTATAATAATATAAAATAAATTAGATTTCAATAGGTTTAGATATGCAGTGGGGAGGAAATGTATAGCTCTGTCTTTTTTAAGCTGGCAGGCATCAGTTGTTGGAAACCAAAAGTTAGCTTTCAGGGCTTGTTTAGAAATGTTGGGATTGTTTGTAAGGAAGTCTTAGTAACAGTAGGCTAGTCTAAAACTTTCTCTTTCTGTCTCCCTTTTTCTGTTTTTGGTCATTTGAAGCAGATGTCTGCAAGGCTGGCTTTTTCAACCTGTGGCATAGTTTCCATAGCTTACAGCTCGTACAGCTCTCACAGCCAGGACTAAGTGGGTTTTAATAACACTTTGTCCAAATCAAATGATGGACTGTCATTCATCCTGCTATCGTGGTTACTGTGTGTGTATTCTCTTGTGTATATGTGGTTGTTTCCTAACGGAAAGACCCAGAGATGAAGCAGAAACTAGTGCCTGAAGTGGAAAGCATTTTGACCACATCTTCATTAATTAAATTTTATTTAAACATTTGAACATTGTAAAAAACGCAACAATAGTGGCAACTGAAGAGATTGCATGATACTAGAAATGTAGTCATTG
The DNA here is from genome assembly GCF_008692095.1 of Etheostoma spectabile. Classification (NCBI taxonomy): domain Eukaryota; kingdom Metazoa; phylum Chordata; class Actinopteri; order Perciformes; family Percidae; genus Etheostoma; species Etheostoma spectabile. The sequence goes on along the minus strand of NC_045749.1, from coordinate 5,357,474 downwards.
AAACCAATACCAGTGAAATTTCATAATTCTTAATACCTAATTCGATACCACATTAAGTCACATATCTTACTTTAGAACCTATACAGTACCAGTATATGCTTTCCCACTCAAGTAAATGAGAAAGAAGAAAACTCCAGTCTTCTAGACCCACAGCCCGCTGCTCTGATGATCACTACACAGCGAGCGCACGGTAACGTATTCCACGATTTCACCTGGAACTGCTAGACAACAAGCATGTTTAGTCACATGTGTTTCTCTCTGTCGTTGGGGTTTTTCACATAGAACTGGGCTCGTTAAAGTTACCGTAACTGACGTTATAGAGGTCCCCCAAAAACAAGCACTAAAGCTAGCTAAATGTCAGCTATCGTAGCTATATTTAGGCTGTGACAGCCAACGGCAGGGGGAAACAGACTGTTTTTCTGATGAGGAGCTCCAGGTGAAGTCGAAAAAAGCCGTTGCTGTAGGTGTAACGTGACGGTAAAGCCGTGCATGGACATGAGGTGCTTGTTTTTCTGTGCTGGTCGGCGTTCATCTTCTTCTACAGCATTTAGCAGCAGACCAGAGCACTTGTAGGCGTACACTGCCCCCATCAGGTACGGAAAAATTGCATTCCCTCGTACCTACAGTACTGTAGAAAAATGTCAACATCACGTTTGTAAAAGTTTGGTACCGACTTGGTACTGAAGTGTCGGTTCCACATGAGGCCAGTTTGTAACCAGAAAATCACAAGTTTCATTAGTGTCCGTCAACTATTTAATCTCCAACTGCCCCTCTAAATCCTCTCTGGTAACAGTTTGATATGCCTTTACATGAAGTATCCTAATGAGTGATATAAAAGGACCATGGTGGTATTTTGTTAACCTGTTTTAGCCCCTTACAAATACTGTAACATTACTGTTGACCCTTTTCTAACCCTAAAGTTAGTTGGTGGGATAACAGGCAAATCTTTTAATGATACATATAAGCTTTTAAGGGCATACAGTAGCTAGGAAGTTTTACACCTTTAATGTAATGCAAGTTAAAAATAGCTTTTTTGTACATAAAGCCATAAACTGGGTTGTGTTGTTGACAGAAGCTGCAAGCTCAGCAAACAAGTGTATAACAATTAGGACATAGTAAAGAATATTCACTGAATATGCTGCCACATGGCAGAGTATTTATAGCCTAAATCAATTTGCAGCGCTTGTCCCAGGATTTGGGGGGAAGCATTCCCATAGAAATGCGTAGTGTATATCATCAACAAGCCACTGGGGCCCTGAGTATGTCCCTATAGGGAAAAGCAGAGGACATTTTTGCTGCAAAGAAAAAAAGGAATTAGAAAATAGCTGATCTAAATTGGATTGCCTGCAGCCTAATTCTACCCTGCTTCTGTTTCTCTGATGGAGAGAGAGGGGGGGGGGGGGAGAATTAGGAGGGAGGGAGGGAAAAATGTAGGGAGGGTGCAGTTATATAGATAAATGAGTGTGAATGGAGGCAGTGATGGAAGGAGGAACGAGAAGGGAGAAACGTTATGAACCTCTTAAAGTTTTGGACTGTTCCATACTTACTATCCCTGTTTTTCCATTTTACCTACTCCTCCGTGCCTTTACATTTCTCTTTCTCGCTGTCTGTAACAAGCCCAATGCAATATGTCTCCGGAATAGTTTGTAAAGGCTTGTCTGGATAGGAAGAGAGAGATGAGGGTGTGAAAGCACAAGGACAACCCTGCAGCCACTCCGCAGCGTCAAATTGTTTCTGTTTTGTCAATGCACCATGTCACAGAAAATACTAGCTCCGTCCGTGTGTGTGTGTGTGTGTGTGTGTGTGTGTGTGTGTGTGTGTGTGTGTGTGTGTGTGTGTGTGTGTGTGTGTGTGTGTGTGTGTGTGTGTGTGGGTGTGTGTTGTGTGTGTGTTGTGTGTGTGTGTGTGTGTGTGTGTGTGTGTGTGTGTGTGTGTGTGTGTGTGTGTGTGTGTGCGTGCTGTCCACCTTGTGGTTTAATGCACCAATACAGTTGCTCGTTGGATTTTTGACACTATTTGGCCTATTTCCTAGTACTAATATTACTTTCTGCTACTGGGATTGCAACTGCCATTTTTATTACCACTATTATTGCTACTGAAACAACTGATACTACTATAGCTGCATCTTTTGCTGTTGCAACACTCACTTAGTGCAACCATTATGCAATGGTTAGTACTACTGCTCCCTCAGGGAGGACACTGTTTGTTTTGCTCTCCCATATTATAGATCCAAGACACAACTGACAGAAGGATGGGACTGAAAGAACAACTCACAATTACAAATATGTCTGCTAATTCAGCACCACGGACAGCGCCATGGAGTCATCCAACACATGGCACAGTTGGGCTACTGATATTTCAGAGCCGTGGTCGGGGCCATTGGTTCTAACTATCTTTCTCTAAATCTCGGGCAGATAATAAGGTCAGGCCGACTAGACTAACATATAACTAAACAACCCATCTGTCCCCGGCAGGTTAACAATGGGCATGCATTTTGGTCATTTTACTAACAAGGGGGACAGCATCCCTACGTAAATCACCTACAGCCTACTCCTCAAAAACCATTAAAATATTCCATAAAATGTCTATATTTTAACGAGTCATGTAGTTTATCAATTTGTATGACAACATTAATTTTCTTGACAGGATTTTGCCTGTCAGCAATACAAATTGTTTTGGTTCAATGTAGAAAATGTGGCACTTATTAGCCTTCTTTAAATGTTAGCTGTCCAAAGCAAATTGTCTAATTGTGCATACCCAGAGTGTAGGCTGGATTTTTGAGGTTATAATGAAGTATATTGTAATTTGAAAATAATTAGAAACAACTCAAACATGGAAACTGGAGTTAGGTAGAATTATTTTACTCCAGTGGCTCTTAAAGTGCTCATATTATGCTTTTTTGGCTTTTCCCTTTCCTTTATTGTGTTATGTATCTTTTTTGTGCATGTTATAGGGTTATTACAAAGTGAAAAAGCCCAAAGTCCACCCGAAAGGGACGTACCATCTCCAACAGAAAACACTGTTCACAAACTGATCCAAACAGCTCTATTGTAGTCCAGCTTTTACATCCGTGATCAACGTGCGTCACTTTGTAACACGTTATAATGCTCG
>NC_045749.1:5354215-5354353 GCF_008692095.1 Etheostoma spectabile | reverse complement strand
AGCATGGCACGCCCTCATACTCTGCTTCTGACTGGATTGTAGTGCTGACCTAGCTACTGCACGTGTGCAACTCCAAACACAGATGAAATAGAAGTGAGATGCCTCACTTTGTAGCTTAAACAGAGAGCTCAACACACA
>NC_045749.1:5314764-5354205 GCF_008692095.1 Etheostoma spectabile | reverse complement strand
AGGAGCTGCAGCAATGTGCAGTACAATAAATCTATGGGTTTTTTTTAAAGTTTTTTTTTAGTTAAACCATGTAAACCTATTCTGATACAACCTCTGAATACAATAAAGAAACTGATGATGAGCAGAGTATGAGCATTTTAAATTTGTGTTACTTTCAAACATAAATCATGTTTTAGGCTCAACATCAGACTTTAGGTTTTATTAGACAATTATTGCACCATAGTACTAATGTTCATATGCATCTACTACACACTATCATACCTGTCACATGTTCAACAGTTTTTTCCAGAGCACCTTCCAGCAATCAAAGTGGCTCAATATTTTTTTTATAGATGGTCCTGACGGAATTACCAGACCACTTAATATAAAATAGGTCAGCAATTCAACTTCTTTTTTCCATGGCTGTTCCATTGAAACCTTATTTTTTTGACTCAGACGAGGACAGCCAGGTGTATTACCTGTCATGCCAGTATCATGTTTGTCTGTAAAATGTACAATAACCTGGTGCTGTGTGGTTAATTAGTTAGAAATGAAGCAGTGTTTCCAAGCCAATTAACATGTTTTACACAAACAGACACATTAAGGTCAAAAGAGTTAAGGAAACAGATTAAGCAGGTGGATGGACACACATTTATGCATATGCATACTCACACAGATACTTGCAATCTTTATACACATATACACACCTTGGTTTTGCACACACTCATGGAGAAAAACGGCACGCACCGGATCACACATGCACTTGTTTTGCTATAGCTTGGTTTTGACTTGTACTCAGTCCTATTTTGACCCTGTGAGGTAGTAAATGCATGGATTACACACACAACTATACACACACACTAACAAACATCAAGCCAATTATACAATTTCCATAAACAGACAGCCAGTGGAGAAACATGGTACAGTCAAGAATCAAATTATGCTCCCTCCTACACACACACACACACACACACACACACACACACACACACACACACACACACACACACACACACACACACACACACACACCACACACACACCACACACACACACATAGAGCAGACTGGGACTTCACACTCCAATAACCAGCACAAATTGGCCATTTTAGATGCATGCTTAGAAGCTATAGGACTGTGGGTTGTGTGTAGGCCTATGTGAGGTACAGTATGCACAATAATCCATACATCATATGAGCATGCATGTGTGTGCTATTTAAAAATATAGTCATTGTGCAGATAGAAGTGGATTTGGATTTGTTGGAACTCTAAAATGGAATTTGTTTGTGTTCAGGGTAACGCAATGTGGCTGTGATTGTCGGCTTGAAAGATTGTCACATTTGCCCTAGCATAAAAGTTTAGAGGGAGGTGATTTCAGATGCTGTTTGTCCATGTGACACGCACTTTAATTAGTTAAGTAAAGCACATTTTAAAGACTTTTTAAATTTTAATCACACAATGTTACAATTTCTAGACTCTACTTATGGCAATCTAATATGTTTGGTATAATTGGATTGGATTTAGTTATAATATGTCTAATAGACCTATAAACACACAGGAACAAAAACAACACCACACACACACACACACACACACACACACACACACTTAAATCATTCACACACACTCTCACATGTCAATGAGGCAATAGATGGTAATGAGCCATGATGAGGTTTCTAGATCACACAATGTGCACACATACTCGCTCCTTCCTTCTGCGACAGCATTATCATTAGTAAAAAACACTGACTTAATTATCTGAGAAGATAAGTGTTGTGGGAGAGCTACATTTAGTTTAATGTTATAAAGGACAGATGATTAAAACAATGTGTGTGTGTGTGTGTGTGTGTGTGTATGTGTGGGCCATTCCTGTGTAGTGTCTTTAAATTTGCATTTAATCTAATGAACAGTGCTGTAAAATAAGATCTGTGTGGTGCTTATTCCTCCTTACATTTATGCATAATCAAAAACCCCACACACACACACACGCAAGGTTGTGCCTTATGAGGTGTGAAGGTTGTGTTCTCAGGTTACAGAGTACATGGTATTAACACCTCTCTCACACCTGTTAATGTGTGTGTGCTGCACAAGCTTGTATTAGAAGTGGATGTATTTGACTGAGAGCGTGCGTCTGTGCAAGTGTTCAACTGCTTAAATGATACGCCAATTTCTGTAGTGCTTGGATGTTAGCCAAACATTTATATTTTTAATGTTTTATAACGTAATGATTAGAAAGATAAATAAATCAAATGGATAGTGAGAATAAGAGCTGTGAAGAATCGGGAGCTAAAGGGAAAGTTTAGTAGGCCTACACATGGTAGCAGCCTGTGAGAGAGGAGAAAAGTATAGAGACTGACATCATGTGTTGGCATCTTCTCGCCACTCTTTCCGTGGAAGTCAGCTTTTATCTCGGGCAGGCTGCCACAATTTTTCTCATGGTGAGTGCAATCAATGTTTCAAAATCTCTTGTCAAGATCATTAAGTAGTTGTTTGTGTGAGTTTTTTTTTCCACTGCACACAACGCTAAACAAACATTTTTTAAGTAACCTTCATTGTTTTTATTGGACACTTACATAAGAATAATGAGATGATTGAACACTGATTTTCAGTTGTACTGCATGGCTGTATGAGTGTGAAAATTAGCCTATTCAGTTTTTTTTTACTACAGTGAACAACATAGAGAAGAGAAGAGAAGACAGGTTAGCAGCTTGACAAATGAGCCCTAACCAGCTGCCTCTACGAAACACCATCGCCTTGGCAACCGCTGGGATGGAGCACGAGAGAGGAAGAAAAAAAGACTCTGAAAGAGATAGAGGAGGAATGCAGAGTGAGAGAGTGATAAAAGACATGAGAGGGAGAAAGAGGGTGGTCTGGTGTAGAGGGATAGAGCAGAGGAAAGAAATATATAGAGTGAGAGACCAGATGGGAAACTATATTTTCTCGTTATTTGTTCATATTGCTGCCAGATGTGTCCTCTCATTATGTTCAGATTAGCTGATTTTGATCGATCAGTGTGAGCATGAGTCATTTTGCAATAATGAAATCAGGATGCTTATTACTGCTGCAACTACTTGATGCAATGTCAAAGTAATGCCACATGACATTTAGATATAAATTATTGTGCATTTTGCGACAACTTGTCACAAATTGATGCAACACGCACACTTAATGCAAGCTCTCACATCTAGTAATGGTTGCATGTTTTGAGTTCCAGTTTTAGAAAATCTTGGTAGTTATGAGTAAGATTCAAAGGAAAAAAACTTTCTAACCCCCTCTGGGGTTAGGGTTTAAAAACATCCCACAAACTTCCTTCTTCTAACCTATAAGACATTACCTATCTTTCCATCCACTCGTTTTTATCCAAAGTAAGTGATATCGCATGAAAAATGCCTTATGGAAACAGTAAAATTTGTTGGCCTTTCATGAACCTCTTCTCAGAGGAAATTAGTTCGGTCTCATCGTATTTTATCTTAATCGATATACGTCTTATGCGATTAAATGCTGATGGAAACGTCATTTGCTGAATAAATAATGAATTGCGATTTAAGTTTTAGATAATTTTACGGTTGAAACCCATCACAAAACGAAGGAGAAGAAGTTGTAGTTAATTTCCCGCCCAGTATTTCCGCTCTGTTTACACACATGGCGGGTGCCAACAAAGATGGAAGTGGACGGACGAGGAGACAATACACTTTTGGAATTTCATTTTTTAGGAACTTGCATCTGCATCATCATAGCAATGTGTTGATAGCATCCTTGTTTTCTTATCATAGCTTGATATGTTACTATCAGCTGGCACATAAGCACTATTTCAACTTGTCCGGTATTGATTATTTGTTGGTAGATGACGCGATCCATTTTGTCTAGAAAAACTTTGTTCGTAAATAGTTGCTTGAATGTTGTGCCATTCAGTGAAAAAAAGAATGGAAAAATGTCTAAAATCAATTCAATATACCAATTTGATTGCAAAACAGCGTGTGCCGTCATTACCACAGAGTTGTTGTTTTTTTACCGAACTTCAAATAATTTGATTAAGTGGATGGAAACTTAGCTATGGTTAATATGCAGCAACATCCATTTCTCAGTGACGGCTCAGTTTACCATTTATCTGAGCTCCTTGGGAATTCAGGCTCCTGAAACAAGTATGGGCGGGGGGTTTTCTGCCATCTGTAGAGCTGTGGATCTTGCTCACTAACAACCAGGAAGGTGGGACTGCTAAAAGCAAAGCAGTAGATATACAGTAAATCAAATACAGTAAAGGATGAAAGACTGATAGGTCTCCGTGTGCTCACACAAACATACACTGCATGTCATTGCTGTTTGTACAGCCACAGCTTTTCTTGTGAAAAGCCAAAAGTTAGCGCTTTATCTCACATCAGACAATGTTACTTTTAAAGGATTATCCCCTAAAACAATGTGGCAAGTGGACTCTTGCTGTGAGAAGCAAACTTCAAGGATTGACTCCGCTTTGTCACGAGACCAGAATCAGTGATTACTTGCCTTGGTGCAGTGTCAAATCTCACAGGTTTCTTTTTTCTTTTTCCTTGTTGGGCTTTAACTAGGCCTGCACGAAAAGGGGAAACATATGGGTTGCAATTCTTTTAGCTTAGAATTGATATCACGATTCTCTGCCAAGATGTTTTTCCCACAAAGTGTAATGTTTATTGCACACATGAACCATGACCTTGGTACCTATAGGGAGCTCATTAAAACCTATTTTATACAGTCTATGAGAAGAAAGTAGTAGCGTTTGTGATGCAGTCGGCTTGTAAAACTAAGTAAGAATGTAAGAAACCAAAAAAAAGTTTAGGCAAATTTAGGCATCTTTTATCGCTAAGTATTGTATTTAAAGGTCATATGTTAAATCAACGATTAAACTCCACCATTTAGAGCAATTTGATGTTGATGAAGAGGCAGACATTAGCCAGATTCAAACCTCTGGCATCTCTACATCGATGGCCTATCTCTGTGCTCGTTACTTATCTACAAAGGAAGCGCTTTAGGAACGCTGGTGTATTCCCTGGCCTGTCTGCCTGTCGGCCCTAAGTAGTTTTAAAATGGATGACTATGAGCAGGCTAATACTATTATGGTGATGTACATTTTTTGGCAAGCAGGGCCTGTGATGTTGGAACTGAATCTCAACGGGTTATTTATCCTCAACGTCAGTCACAGAGGCACCGCAGAGGCAGGAAGACTGCCAAGTGTGTGTGTATTTGTGTGTGTTTGTATGGAATTGGCAGGTCAATTGAAACTGATGTACCATCGTTGTTTATGTCCTGTTTTACTTCTGCTACCTGAACTCTGATACTTTGTTTGGTCCCTCAAGAACCTTAACATTTAAATCAGGCTGTTTCCTTGGGTAAAGCCTGTGGCCCAGGTCGTGTTTGGGTTTGGTTATTTTTGGGTTATGATGGCCTAATGTGTCATCTGTTTTAGTAAGACACACAATGACCAGTGGGAGAACTAAAGCTGTTGATAAAGGCTGGGTTCAGGTCTCAGTTGTTTGTCTGTGCATATGTGTTTGTTTTGTTATGGCTTAGAATAGTTAGGTAAACCATACTTGAGTCAGGGATATAAGTCAAGAAGACCACATACTCCAGTGTGTGTATGTATGTGTGTGTTCCTTCAATTTACACTGGCTTTACTTGTTCTTGTATCTTGTTCTTTTTTTCTCAGTATGCCGTTCTATTAGTGCAGTGTTGCTGCGGGTAACCGCGGTAATGGCTGGTGCAGTATGCGGTCAAACACTGCCAGTTGTAGTGAAAGTTCAGACCATATCATGCTCTGGTGGGCTCCCTTTTTTCTCTGTTGCTAATTGTACTGCACTGACAGAGAGAGTGCGGAGGAGAGAGGGAAGGAGAGGGAGAGAAATCAATGGAGGTAAAGAAAAACGGGACTGATGCAGGAAGGACTTTGAAGAAATGAATGGAAAAGAGAGACAAGGAGCAAATGAAAGGGGAGCAGTAAGAGAGACATAGATAAACCAGTCTGAGAGCGAAAGAGGCAGAAACAAATGCATCCTCAGTCACTCTCTTTCCTCTATCTCACCATCTACGATCTCTTGTGGTGTTCATCCCTCCCTACATCTATTACACCCATTCAATTTGAGACTTGATTTGTGACTAAACTACAAAACTAAGAACACCCCCATCCGCCTCAGCTGTAGATAAGTTTAAGTTCTAACAAATGATAGTATGCCAACACACTACACTAAAATGCGTACATGTTTACAAAGGCTTACAGCAAACATACCTCCTAATCATCAGCATGTAAGCATTTCCATTGTTAACATGTTAGCATGCTGGGGAGTCAGTAAATTTCAAATGGTCTGAACCATTTCCTTGGCCCATCTCTAATACATCGCTAAATTGTTTTGTGCTTTACTTTATGTTATGGACTCTATTTTCTACCCTGTCCTTTTTTATATCTTTGGATAGCATAGGAAAGAGAGTAACTCAGGAACTCAGCTTTATATTTTTAAAATTTGCTACTGTTCCTCTCTTCTCATTCTCGCCCTCTTCACATCACCCCATCCTTAACTTTTACTGTGATAAACAGAGACGTCAGCCTGAGATCCAGCCTGCTACAATTTAATTGCACATGATAGCTGATGGATAAAACCTCTTAGCTAGAATGCTGCTGTGTTTGTCTTTGTACAATTTCCTTCACAAGAGTCTTCACTTCCCCCGTCATGCACCCTGTTTATGTTTACAACACTTTGACATAGCCAGCATAGTTTTGGTCGGTTAGCAACAAGGGAAACTTTTCCAAAAAAGGATGAGACTATGTTTGGACTAATGCTAATACAGATGGGTAGATGATGTAAGAATTCCACTGTTTGGTTGAAGACTTGATATACAACTACAGTGGGATTTTGCTGTTGTATCTAGGAGTAAGTGAGGGAAAAGAAAAGTAATGCATTAGCCACATGTTAGCACTTGGGTAGAAAGAAATACATGTATTCAAAATCCCTGTAAGGTGATTTGAAAGAAAATTGCATCAATACATTTAAATAAAAAATCAATTAACATGACCACAACCACAGACACTCTGGGAATGTGGGAATAAACAAGCCATTATATGGCTAATATTCTCTAAAATTCAAGACAAAACATTAGGCACTTTTTCACTTTAATTAGTGTCCGTGCCAATACGTATTGCTCTTGTATTGTAACACATCTAGTCTTGCTTTGTTAGACCTTTCTCCACAGCTCTGCAAAGGAGGATCTGTTTAGTTCACATAGCATTCCGGGATGGGAGAAAATGTGATCTGGTTTATTGTCTTTAAACCAATCACAATCGTCTTGGGCGCTAAGCAAAATAGTCTTGGGAAGGAACTTGTTTTGGTGGAACGTGTGTATGTTCAAAAGTTGTTTTAATGGTGCCACAGAAAACTCAGATTAGACAGATAGTCTGGCTAGCTGTCTGAGTTTAAAATTCCAACTAGAGCTTGACCAATAAAGGCTTATTTTTAAGGCCAATACAGATACGAATATTTGGTTATTTAAAAATATGCCAACATATCGGCCGATAGATATCTAAAAAAGAAAAAAATCCAAAAATGCGTTGCAAAACAAAAACAGATTTCCCTAACGTTATTTATTTGTAGTTATTTATGAGTTCTCACTAAAATAATATAATTTGTATAGTATAAACACAACAGAGGAACCTCAAAGTATATTAAAGTTCTGATAAATAAAATGTATAAACATACAAACTAAAGACATAAAACTTAAAGTCCTTTGAACAAAAACACATTAACAAAAAAAAAATCAGTGTTGCCAACAGGGACGTTGTAGAGCGCCCTCTGGTGGACAAACAATGAAACTGCAACACTCATAACATGGTCGACCGTCCATCTTTATAGAATCATTTATTTCATTATAAATGATTCTGATCATTTTTTGATTGTTTTTTTTAGCCATTATGAATGCCGTTACTGATAGATCGGGAAATGCCTAATATTGTCCGATAATATCGGCCGGCCGAAGTGGAACGTCAAGGATATAACTATAACTCATCAAAGCGAGCACTCTTACTTTGAAAGCAAGCCACTTCCTGCTACTCCCCTGTGGCTACTGAGTGGTATGTTTTCATGGTTCAATAGTTGGTTCTGTTAGTTTGTTGTGGTAGATGACACTTTTCCAATTCTCTAATTCAATTCTGGCATAAAATGGACTACTCTGACCAATCACTGGATTATTTGAGAATTGACTGTAAATTCCCACCCCTGAAGGCCTGTTAACCATGTGGTTGTTGGTTGAATTTCTAGGTTGAGTGAAGACAAACCTGGATGGGAAAAGAAATGATAACACCCTCCTAAAATGTGTTGCCAGTGGCCTAAAGGTTTAGAGGAGTGGCTTTGTATTTGGAAGATGGCCAGGTCAAATCTACAAGTGAGCTGGGACAACGTGGGCGGGGGAGTTGTCAACAAAAATTAGTGAGGTTCCCTTTTGGTAAGTTCCACATGTGGATTTTCCAGAATGTAAATGAGGTAGTTGCTGGGAAAGAAGCAACTGTGCCTTGCCTGTCCTTGGATAAATAGAGTTGAGGAAATCTATAAGAGAATCCTCTCGTATGTTTAGTTCATCCATTTTTCCTTCTTCAAACATGCATTAAAAATTCAATACTGTACATTTAAGTTTTTCTTACACTGCTCTCATTGCACCAAAACCCCTTTTGTCTCTGATTTCACTCAGGCTGCTGTGGGAGTATTCCGTTAATGAGAGCGGCAGAGAAATACACAGCAGTGCTAATGAGCTACAGGCCTGTGGAAAGTGAGACAAAAAAAAATCTGCACATGTTAAACTAATAGACAGCATCGTATATAAACCCATTAGTAATACTCACAGTTTCAACACTGTGACATGGAACTTTAACTTCTATTTTTATAATGAATAATTCAGTTAAACCTTACATTCTTGGCTAGTCATTTCAATTCATCACACGTAAGTAGATGATTTCTTCTTATTCTGCTCTACTTAATAATCGGTATGTATGTATTTTATTGTCAGTTGGGTCTTGTGAGCAATTTGTAAGCAGGAAGTTGGTGTGAACCGTTTTAAGATTCTGTGCAAGAAAGCAAAAGATAAGAAGTGATCCATGTGGAGCTGGGAATTGTAGGTGAAGTTACTGTAAGATAATACAGCTTGCCTTTAAATGCAATGCTGTTTTTTCTGCTTCTTATGAAGCCCACATGCTGATACACATGGCTTTTCAGTGATAAATCCCTATCCTTGGTGTGGAGTCCATTCGTGATCCAGTGCTGGACCTTCTCAACATTAAACTGATAAAAAAGAACACTCTGTGACATGTTTCTGTGGGTGCATTACTTGTAAGGTTTAATAATCTAGATGAATCCAGTGAGCATAGCAAAAGTAGCACAGTTAAGTAGGATGTCCGGGGTGAGCTTAGAGCTGTGATAACCAAGTGGAAGTTAAACTGATTTGTGGTGCTTAGTGGCCCAATTCATTGCATTGGATTTGATGCACGAGAGTGAATCTTGCCTACACATACACACACACACACACTCTGCGTTCTTCTGATAGCTGCATTTGCTCGCTGCATGAAGAGAAGGGACACACCTTTTCCATGCTCCCTGGTTAAGTGCAGTGTTGGACAGTGAAGAACACACACTATCGCTCTCTCCCTCTCGCGCTACGGCAGCTGCAGTGTAAGCTAATCTGTATGAGCGCCAATGTGCAGAATCCCTGGCTTACAGAGATCTGATACCGATTTATCTGTCTCTATTATTCATCTCTTTCATTCTTACTATCTCTTTGTTCAAAGCTGCAAACATATTACATCCACATGCTCTCTCAATAAAACGGGCTGATCAGAAGATTCCAGGCTCCAATCTTTGATTGATTTCACCTATTAAATCCAGTTCAGTCATGAGCAGGGTTTTAAATGAAGGGGAGGAGGCAGTTTAGAGATCTTTAAAGCTGCAGCTTATCAACATTGGCAATGTCTTCACAGTTCAGTTGTTGTGTTGCCTTTTTAAGATTTAAACCCCAGTTTGCAATTGGTGCATGGCCCTCAGCAATCTTACTGACAGAACGGGCGCTGCACATCAATCTTGGATTGCTGTTTTAAGAAGCAATATTCCTCAATAGTGGCCTTGTCATGGCACTAGATTAATTTCCAATGTAATACATGACCAGATGTCCTAGTTTGCCACGGATTTGATGCTCAGTCACAGACTCAGACAGGATACAGTACAGCACCTTCACTAATAATCTAAATTAATAAAATCTTAACTTTTGATTCAATAGAAAAAAAAAGATAACGTACTGTACGTGGGCAGTCTTGTTCTTTAAACCTGCATGTTGTTTTTTTATTTTCTTCATTTCTGCATGTAGGTGTGCAAGGGCATTTTTTTCTCTCCAATTTACCAGCAGCCATGTGTGACTCAGATTCTCGTCTTTCTCCTTTTTCTCTCTCCCATTGCACACAACAACATAATCTGGCTGCTGCAGGCACCAAGCTACCTATGGCTTTATCCACCAAAAACATGTCCTGAAAATGTCATGACTTTGGTTGGCTTTTTGGTTATACTGCAATTTTCAATCTAATAAACTTCTCCCATGAAAAGACAGTGAAGTGTTCATTGTGTAATAAGGTGTGTGTGTGTGTGTGTGTGTGTGTGTGTGTGTGTGTGTGTGTGTGTGTGTGTGTGTGTGTGTGTGTGTGTGTGTGTGTGTGTGTGTGTGTGTGTGTGTGTGTGTGTGTGTGTGTGTGTGTGTGTGTGTGTACCCAGACTAATGAAATCCCAGAAAAAGAGAGATGGCAATGAGAGGAAACCTCACTTTAATCCCATCTCAGGTTCTTAACCCTAAACCAAAGATAAAACATCTGATTTCCACTCTTAACTGAAACTATGTGTAGGCCTATACTGCATGTGAGGAGGTCTGGCTACTTTAAAAAGGGGAATGTTAAAGCAGTGGTTAAATATTTATTATGTAACCACTATTTAACCACTTATTCTTATATTCTTTTTGCAGAGAGTTAGATAAGAAAATTGATATAAGTTTTACAAGGACTTATTTTTAGGATTATTTCTTGACCAGAAGCAGAAACATGACACTCCCATGTCTATATTTACCCACCAGACATATACATCTTCTCATCTATCTCTTACACAAAGTATCGGAACTATTCCTTCAAGCTCATGCTCCTCCTCACACGAATAAAGAGAGCATACTAACACATACACACACACACACACAGACACACACACAGACATAAAAATGATTATAGCCATTGTGGCACTTTTAGACCTCTTGGCCACGGCATTGTGTGTCACATCTGTGTGCTGTGATGTGGCACTGACGGCCATTTTATGACGTTGTTTTTACCCTTAAGCTGGTCTTTAAACAGCAAAGTGTACAAAAACCCTGTAGACAAATGTGACGCGCATATAGAGTATGTATGTGTGTGCTTTTGTTTAAAAAAGAAAGATACTGGCTACAACTATGCTTAGCGTTCTGCTGTTACCTAACTTCTAGCTCAAGTTCACTAGATAACAGCTCCACATACTGTAGGCCTACTTATCGTGCAGCTTGCAGAGAGAGTAAAAGTGGGAAGCAGTGAACAATTACTCTGCCAGCTTTAACACTGATTTGACATGTAGAATGTGTGTATGAGAAAGACACTCAGAATGTAGCGTGATTGTGGATGTATGGTCTATAAACATGTAAGCATATTATTATAGTCTATATGTATAATGCAAGTGTGAATAATATGCAAGATATAAATTACATAAAAATGTTGATGTCATTTTGGGTCCTGTGGGATCTGACCCCATTGAGTTCTCCCGCGATCCCGGGAACAACAGTATAATTTGAGAATTCCAGCTGGGAATTCCCTTGCAGCTTTCACCGGCCTGGAATGTGTCAGTAGAGATTCAGCGGAGGGATTTACCTCCATGTCCTCATATGTCACTGAGCTGTCATAGGCTAACGTTGTGTCGTTACCATAGGAGTTGAACCCAGGTTTTTCTTTTGTGTTATGCATGTGGTCCTACATGCAAGTGTTCAACCCCTGCAGTGACACTGGCTGTTACAGTGGATGAGTCGGATTGTCAATATGGAGACTGCACGGTAGCACGGACTGATCCATCTTAACAAGATAATACGTATTTTAATTAGTCTGAATTTTCTTGAAACAAACAGAATCATCTGCCACTGAGAGATGGTAATCCCTTGATTCCAAAACAAATCACCTTATCACTTTGTATCATCATTTTTAATTATGTGCATATTGGAGAAACTAAATGAATCAAGCTTTATGAGAAACTTTATGAACATTGTCCATGTATTTTAAGGAACATTGTATGCATCAGAAACACATGGACCTATGTGACAGACTGTTGGCAACCACTGCTCTTTAATTATATAGGCCTTTATGCTATAGACTGAGTACTATATTGTCTTGCTTGAACACCATTTTGCCCATCTGACAAAAAAATTAAGTTAAGTCTGTCTAGACTAACGAGTAGTAAACGTTTCTCTTGAGAGACTAGACACTATGAAGACTGATTCTCTAGAGACTAAAAAAAAATATTTCTTTTGAGTTGGGACCAGACGTTACTGTTATTTTCTAGAAGCTTAAAAGTAGACTCCATATCTTTACAGAATAAAAGGACTGGTGTCTATTCCTGGCAAAATCCTAAATAACAGTATAACAGTATATGTGTTTTCTGTATAGAGATGAGAAGAGGAATGTGGGGATGTCTTAAGTTTGTTAAGGCTAATTGATGGACTTTAATGAGATGGACGGGGACTGCTGCAGACCGGACACTTAAAGGTTAGCTGGGAGCACTTCACCTGATTAAGAGAATCAGGTTTTTCTTCTTTAAGGTTATAGTGAGGTTAACGATATTAAATAGACTAATCAATGCCAAGAGAAATGGAGGAAAAGCTGCTACATCAGCAACATAGCATGACAAACTCATCTTTTTCATACAAAACAAATGACAAAAACTCTTTTCTTCTCGTCAGGGTGGAAAACACACAAAATGGCATTAAGATCATAACCAAAACTCTCCATGGAAAGGCAGGCTAATGACATTCTTTAAGCATTAGCATCTCTTGAGGCGGACAAACCCACCACCTTTTATATAATCATGGAAAACTCTGGGATAATTGCTCAGCTTGGGAGCAAAATTGGACATTAAAGATGAATAAACCAAATGTGACAAATTAAACTCCTTTACATGTTCAGCATGTCAGCAGTGTATTTAATACAACACCGATATCAGTAAGTTGCTATGTGATCCTGATATATAAAAGGTATCAAATATGTATCACGTTGCCAGAAAAGAGCAACAGCTAGCAGAGGCGGCCGGCAAAACTTGTTGAACAAATGGAAATAGCAAGTCCAGTGAAAAAAAGATGGAGAGAGGCAAATAAATCCACTCTCCCATATGTCAGCAATGGCAGGTTGTCTATATGTTGGAGAACTGAGCTATCCCACAATGCCCTGGTGGCTCTGCTGCATGTCTCCGTGGTGACAAGAATTTCCCTGTCAAGCATGATTGGATGAACGGACTGTCAGGGAGGACAGGTCCTCTCTCTCTGTGTGTGTGTGTGTGTGTGTGTGTGTGTGTGTGTGTGTGGTGTGTGTGTGTGTGTGTGTGTGTGTGTGTGTGTGTGTGTGTGTGTGTGTGTGTGTGTCCTCATTCCGATCAACTTGCGCAATAAACACATTGCAAAAGGCTGCGACACATCCCAAAAGACACTCAGAGATGTTTTTTGTTCAGAGAGCAAGTCAGAGGTATAAACAGGTGCCTGACCATGCAATGATTTATATGTAAGAACAAGAACTTTTAAATTGGTTCCTGAACTTGATTGAAAGTCAATGTATCAAGGATAAAATCGGAGTGATGTGTGACATCTTGCTCACCTTGTCAACAGCCTTGCAGCAGAGTTCATTGGGCGAGTTAGGGCTTGTTAGACCAAGGGAACTAAGCTTCTGGGGGGAGGGTTTGGCTCGAGGTCATGGTGCAAAGGACCCTAGGGTGAAATTACTATGAACCATTCCTTTAATGGAAGACAAACATTTTAGCAGTACTGACACTTTGTTAATGTTTTTATGGATTAAAAAAAACATATAGCTGGATGTTATCAGCATAGAAATGATAACGGATATCTCCAAATTGCCTAAATATATGGCCTAGGTGGAGCATATACTACATAAATTAAACGCAGCCCTGAGGTACCCCACACGAAAGGGCAGTAGTTTCAGAAAAGTAAGATTGCGTGATCCACAGTATCGAAGGCTACGCTAAGGCTCCAGCAACACCAAAACAGAACCTTTACCCGCATCAGAAGACATCATTAAATCATTGGACACTCCAAGAAAAGTGGTTTCTGTAGAGTGTTTCTGATAGAAACCAGAATGTTGTGTGTGTCCAAGACAGCAGAGAGCTGTCCAAGGCATCTTGGAGATATGCCTATAGTTTGCGGGAGTTGTTGGATCCAGATTGGTTTTCTTCAATAGTGGCCGAACATCTGCATGTTTAAAATACAAAGGAACACAACCAGTTTGCAGAGACCTGTTGATTATAGAGAGCACACAAGTGCTCACGGACCCAAGGTCCTTTAAATAAGGAAGTTGGTATAACATCTACTGGGCTAGAGGAAGATTTCATAATGCTCACCAAGTCACTGAGTTCTTGCAGTGAAACTGGAGCAGAACGGTTCAAAATTGATGGCCGAGTGGAATGAACAGAACATGCAGTAGCAGAAGGGATGATGCTATTCCTGTCATCTTTAATCTTATTTTCAAAGAAAAATAGAAAGTCACTTCGGTCCTTATCTGAAAACACAGGCACTTCGGGAGGAGCAGGATTGAAAATGCTGTTGACAGTGTCAAAAAGGATTTTGGGGTTACGTTTGCTGGAAGAAATAAAGTTAGAAAAGTAAGATGTCCTGGCCCCTTAACCATATTACTACATTCAGATAATAGTTCTTTGTGATCGATCTGGTGAACGTGAACCTTGGTGGCTTTCCACAAACAGTGATCGTCAATACAACGCCTGCGAGCTTGTTCAAGCTGTCAACACGAGCTGCACCACTGTATATACACGTGATATTCTTCACTCTCCATGTCCCTTAACAAACACACCCCAGCAATTTGGCGGTCTATTTAAGCTGCAATATTTCCCTTAAGCTGCCCTGCAGCTGTATTGTTGTATTAAAGCACCACCACCACCACCCTAGCACCCACCTGCAGGCTCCGGGCCAGGGGGGAATCTACTTTATCATCACTCCCTGTTATTTCATGAGTGATGAGGTCAGTCTTGTCGTCAAACAAACTATTCTCCCATTATAATAATAAACATTTCAGACGTGAGTTGTCTGACTGAAATATCGTCATTGCAATATTCAACGCATCGCATATTTTTTTCATCTTGTGCAGCCCTACTTGTGAGGACCTTGTGTTGACTTACATTCAGGTCCTGGAGTCTTGCCCTAACCTTAACAACAAAGAGTAATGGAGTTAATTTGGAGTTGTGGTTGTGTCCACTTTATGAATGTAGGTGTAATTTCAATCTTGAGAGACAAGTGGATGAACTAAAGAAACTAGTTGATCATAACAGATCAAATGTGAAAATAAATAATTGGCAGGAAGGCTTTGGGGCTTAGATTCTACAGGGAGATTTGTAACCAAGGGACATCTGCCCTGAGCAGTAGCAAGATAAATCCCCCAACGGAGTCCAGTCACTGGTGGTTGATGATTCTGCAGTCACTGTATCTGCAAAGACTGGCGGTGATGGGAAAGTGGAGGGGCGTGCAGAACAGCAGCATGAACGTACTAAAGGCAGAAAGAGAGAATCCTATTAATACAGAGGCAGCAGCCGGATGATGGGCTAACGATGTAGGTGTGTCGCTGAGCTATGAGACCAACTGATAACAACCGTCGATGTTATGATTTACAGTCCCACACAATGACAAAATGGACATAAGTGAGCATGTGTGAGAGGAATGAATGGCAGGATGCATGATAAATATAACTACAGGCCTAAGCATGCAAAAGGCTAGTTGCTCAGGCTTCTTATTCCATCACCTTTTAAGTTGTGTGAGTGAAACATCTGGCTCTTTGTCAGGTACTTGTTCACCAGCAATAATCACAAACCATTGTCTGTCTGGCATCCAGTCCCAAACATGTAGGGGGCACTGGGTTTATCCCAATTTTTATACTAAAAACAGCTTTCAGCTTCAAACTTCAATTAAGTGGCTATAGATTGTCTGATTCCTTTGTTTTATCTATCAATTAGCTTTTTTGTTGATTGGATTTGTTGAGTAATTGCTTTAAGAAACACAAGGCTGAGCAGTAGTATTGAAACAAAGTTAGACCAGCGTTGGATGTAGGCTATCAGCTGATCCTGTTTCTTATGTAGCACACTGACTCCCATGATGCCGCAGAGGATGGGACAGCGGGATCTCGCTCTCTCTCTTGCTCTCGCTCGCTCTCTCTCTCTCTCATATGTCATCTATCACACTTTCAAATTCATTTTAACTTTCTCTCAGGGATACTTTCAGTCTTTCATCACTATCAGCTCTTTGCATGTCATCTCTTTAAACTTTTTCTCACAGGCCGATTCTTGCGTCCGCTCTGCACTGTAGAATTGGATAAATAGTATTACACCGTGGATTAATATAACTTAATGTATTAGAACACACACAAAGTTGGTGCTCTATGCAACGGCTTTAAGGTACCCTAATAGTGCAATGGAGCAATGTTTTTACGAGTGGGTCCATATTCTTTGTAATCATAGGTCAACATGTCACAGGACTCTGTTACTGATTGGGTATTATCTGGCTCACTGAGTCCAGAGCGACATAGCAGCTCACTACCGGCCACACTTTGCGACTTCTTTGTGTGTTTTCGGTGTTGGACCTAAAAGATGCAATCAATAGGTTTTAGTGCAAAACACTGAATGTTAACATTACTTCTGTTTGTTTCAAAGAAAACTCCACAGGACACCCTGAAACATACACTGTATTAGTAGACAACTATCTTTATCTAGTAACTGACTGGGCCTTAGGGATGCATTGTTGTATTGTAGTTTCGTATCTCAACAAAGCAAGCTTTTAGTTAGTTATGGTTTTATTTTGGGAACTGTTTTGGAGGAGCAACCATCCTCTGTGCAGTGATTTTTAGCGGTGCTGTGTCTTCTGTGATATACCACCACTAGAGCTATAATTTGTCATTTTGTGACGTGATGATGCTAGCAGCCTACTATCGTGTCCCATTTCAGAAGCCACCTGCTTCAATGGAAACAGCCTGTTACAGTGTATTCTTTTGAGGACTGAGTCTGCACCTCTAGTCCTCCACCTCAAATAAACTGATTACAGAGGAGTCACCATAGCCTTATTGCTGAATTTAAAATGAAACGAGTATCTTGCGTGCAATAGATTTTGTGATATTTAGCCAATTTAGGGAAAAATACATTTCAAATTGAACAACCTTTTCAACTTTTGACGTTCTTCTCAGTCTTGCAGACTTCTGAAGATGACTCTGCTGAAATGGGCCACAGCTGTAATATAAATTGTACCATTAAACTTGCTTTCAATTAGTGCAGTGTATGGTTGTGCTAGCAGCAAATCTATCAGTGACACATGAAAAGAGTCAGATATTACCATGGGTTCATAATAAAAATTAAACATGTCCTAAAAAGGCCTGTATAATTAGAAGTGAGTGGGCAAAAAGCCTTGATATTCAAGACCACACTATATTTATTTCATCCTTGGACATTTTACTGTCCCCCATGGATCAATGTTGGTGGTTTGTGGGAGTCTCTGACGTGTTGATGTTTTTGCGTTCTGGCTGAGAATATTTCTTTAATTCGATTCAAAATAACAAGCCTGAAGCAGTCAGCAATTGTTGGCACCACTCTGCAAGCAAGTGGGAGTAAATGACAATCAATAAAAACCACTGCATAAACAAAAGATAAAACAACC
The DNA here is from genome assembly GCF_008692095.1 of Etheostoma spectabile. Taxonomy (NCBI): domain Eukaryota; kingdom Metazoa; phylum Chordata; class Actinopteri; order Perciformes; family Percidae; genus Etheostoma; species Etheostoma spectabile. The sequence goes on along the minus strand of NC_045749.1, from coordinate 5,336,257 downwards.
AACATGGTATTAAAAGAAGTGAATGAAGGGGAGGAAGAACATGTAGTTGGCGGCAGAGAGTTCTCTGGAAGGTCTGCTGACAGTATCCAGGGATGGAAATGGAAATACATTGATACTAATCTTAGTGCTAAAAGACTCTTAATGGCCAATAACCAATGCAGATGTATTATAGTTCGTATTTAGTGTTAAACACAATTGTAAAAAAACACCTCTCTGTTTATTATCGCTTCAATATACCACATATACAAGCTAGTGGCAGGCTAGACAGTAGGTAATGTGGGGCTGGAAATGGTTTACATAAACACACTGATTGGCTTACATTTGCTCTTCTGTCTTTTGAATGTCACAGAGAGAACAAACAAGGTCAGACAGACACTAGCCATGTCCTGCTGTTTAGACACACGTCTCTGTGTATGTTACATCTCCTGCTGTTTGGGGATTATGCATTTGCTTCTGTGTCTATCTACTCTGGTGATGGAGCTGTGTAAAGTATTTCTGCACATTTACAGTAAAGACATTATAAGGTCTGAGTCTGTGTGTGTCACTTTGTGTCACTTCCAAGACATTAAAAGTCCTCCATTACACACTCTCTTCCTGCCTCCTTTTCTTCCAGTACACAGTAAAACCAAACTTTTCATGAGCGGCCCACACACACCGCACTGCCAGCCTCTTCTGTTTGTCTGTGCTCCAAAGATTTCGGGCTGCAGTAATTTAGATTCACTCAAACATTGACAGAAAAACACTCTCCTGTCAGTCCCTGTTGTCATAGAATGTATTTGTTGGTGCCAGGGAGAACGCACACATGTGTATCCATTGTAATCCATTTGGCGTTGTCCACAGGATCAGAACTTGCGATTCGGGGAGGGAGCTGAAAACCAAAAAGGAATTTCACTTCACTGTTCAGATATGCAGCTGATTTGTTATAGGACTGTATGTGAACCTGGTCCAGATCAGACAGAAAAAGATCAGCTTCCATGTGTGTTGTCTTTCCATTCATGCTGTGCTTTAAACATCAGATGTTTTGAAAAGGATAAACCGTTCAGCTTCAGTGTTGCAGGATGAACATGGCTTTTGTGTTTTGTATTTTCTGATTGAAAATATACATACTGCAAAACAGAGAAGTCATCTATAGTTTTAACTTATAAATACTTAATGCCCCAAATTATATTTAAAGTATGAATTTTATAAATCAAGCACTTAAAATATACAGTGGTAATGTGTTCCGATTTATTACTGCATGCTGTTTTAGCCAGTTTTGGGAGTCCCCTACACTGCATCTGTGTGTGCGTTTGTGTGGCAAGACTGGGATCAAGCTCTGCAGTATGTTAATAATTGAACTGGGTACTATCCTTAGAGGCTATGCACATTCACACACTTACACTTTGCATACTAAAAAGCATACAGTACATACACAAACAAAGCAAACTATGTTTTGTGCACTGTCCTCATTGTGCCATTCGTGGCTACACTTTAATGCAGTTTTGTCTGCAGTTGCATGCAAACACACTAACATACCACTGTATACACAAACTTGCTTTTTAGAAGTGTGAATTAGTGAGGAGTTTGAGAAGGTGAACAAGGACAGAGGAAAGAGAGAGAGAGAGAGAGAGAGGTGGGGTGAGTAAATGAAAAAGAAGTGGAAAGAAAGACCGAGAAGAAAAACCCCATTTCCATTGCTTCACACAGAGAGACGGAGAGAGGAAGCCATAAGGAGGATGGCAATGTGACAAACGTCTGGCCATAAACTGAAGCCAAGAAGAGACAGACCTAAAGGGAGGGTAGGGAGGAAGAGTGAGAGAGAGGAGAGGAAAAGAGAGAAAGAGAAAGAGCAGAATATGTAATTAAAGCTTTGATTACCAGGGTCTGAAATCATTTCTCCCAGTCTGCTGTGTTGGACTTGGCTTCTGGTCCATCTCTGGAAACTCCAATTAGTCATTTAACTGTGTGTGTGTGTGTGTGTGTGTGTGTGTGTGTGTGTGTGTGTGTGTGTGTGTGTGTGTGTGTGTGTGTGTGTGTGTGTGTGTGTGTGTGTGTACCTTAGCCTGCTTTGTATATGTGTGTTATTCACCACTGAGGTTTCTCTGTCCCACAGTGTGTGAGATTATATAGTGGATCAATAGAAACCCTTGCTCCCTTACTGTATGGCGATGAGAAAGGGGTCAGTGATAACTGCTGATGTTAGACACTTAACAGTTGACTGCACTGATCCCCGACCAAACACTGGACAGCTAGACGATTCCCTGTGGGTCTTATTGCGTTCTTCTCACAGTATTTTAGTATAGGTTCTGAAACATTAGTATCATATTATTTCACAAATGTCAAATCATACCCAACTCTAAATATGGATACAGAGTGTAAGTTTAGCAATAAATACTGTTGTACTGCTGTATTTTTTTTTCAATATGTATACATATTATTATAATTGTACAATGAATACATGTAGGTGCAAAGTTGCTGACAAATGACCAGAATATGTTTACATGGTTTCATTTTCAAAAAACGGCATGTTTTTGTTGCAGATCCTGTTTTCACCCTGTGTGTTTAGGTCTTTGTTTTAGCTAAAGAGTGAGACATCTCACTTCTATACTATCTTTGTTGGGAGTCAAAGATCCCATCAGCTAAATAACTCTTTCTCTAACTTTGGTCAGTCCAAGGCAGGATTAGCTTGGAGACTTCTTCTAAACGAGGGGACACTTGAGGAATACCTGCAGAACAGGGACATGGAAGTAGTTCTTTTGTAGATAATGGTGAACTAGTGTGTGTTGTAGCAATGTTTTGCCATTGAGAATGAGCTAGTATGCTAGCGCTAGCATGTGCTACGGTTAGCCACCTCGTCTTGGCTAGTGACGTAGAAAGCCGTGCAGATTTTGAACAGCTCACCCGGAGCCTGAAGGCAAGGGACATTCAGAAACCGTATCTCACTCAAAACAGCATGGATAGTTTTTTGTATGCGTGTGGAAGCACTAGAGACACAAAATAACACCCCAAATCTCAGAAAAAAAAAGTGTTTTTTTTTCATAATATGGACACTTTAAGGATTTTTTTTTACCAACCATTTAAGCTGTTTTCTTAGAAGCAGGTTTAGTATTTAATAATCATGCATTTCTAGTAAAGCCTATATGTTGAATCTGCCTTTTTTGCTGTGATTTCTTTCTGCTATGAGCTACTGAAATGTCACCATTCTTTACTCCTTTCATTGCTCTCTCACCCTGCTTCATCCTTTATCTCTTTCTCTCCTCCTCTCCCTTCCACCATCCTGTCAGTTATACATGCATTCAATCAACCTCTTTGTGTTTCAGTAGCAGCAGTCTTAGATTTATGTTTCCCTTAACAGAAAAAGAGGACTAAACCTTTTACTCCCTTTTACTTTCACTGACAAAAGCCGCTCATAAAACAAATGCACGCAACAACACACACAAACGCTTATACATATACGGACAAAAACACACCACAAGCTCATGCAGGTATACGTTTAGTAAGACTTATTTGTATTGCTTCAGCGTGCCACAGAAAACACAAAAAGGCCTTAGTGCTTCGCTGTTCATTTCCACTGGCTCTTTCTGTGTGTGTAAATGTGTGTGTGTTAGCATGTTAGTAGTTTCCAGACCAAACCAGCTCTATTTTTGGACTAGTGCTGACATGAAAAGGAAAACAATCAAGAACAGAGTATAATGATACTTAACAACAAGAGGTAAAGAAGAAGAAGGTGAGAAAAATGAGGCAACTTTACATCTTAACAGAGGAGGAGGTTAAGGGCAGTCAAGAAATATGTTTGTGTTCACAAAGTACTGTATGGCTCTACTGTACTAGTGTCCCTATGAGTCCAGGCGTATCCTGTGTTAGACCCCTATAGACTTCCATCCCTCGTTCTGTCTTTACAGTATTACCATCCCCCTTTCTTTCTCTCTCTGGGGACTCTCTCACAGGAATGTTTCCATTCCCAAGCATTAAAAAAAGACAAAGTTGCAGGGGTCAGTGTGTATGTGTGTGTGCGTGTGCGTGTGTGTGTTTGTCTGCCTCTCAGTTTGCATATTTCTGTGTGTATTGTGTATGTTGAAATGGAGAGCAAGAGTGAAAAAGAGTGTGTGTGTGTGTGTGTGTGTGTGTGTGTGTGTGTGTGTGTGTGTGTGTGTGTGTGTGTGTGTGTGTGTGTGTGTGTGTGTGTGTGTGTGTGTGTGTGTGTGTGTGTGTGTGTGTGTGTGTGTTATTGATCAGGTCTCTCCTCCATCAATGGTTATCGGAGATGGCAGCAGGCCCCGCGTACCGCTCCACATTACTCACAGTGTCTACTCTACACACACGCACACACACACACACACACCGGCTCTCCTTCTGTCCTCTTTTTCCCCTCTAATAGCAGATAGCGTATTCAAATGAAACCAACACGAAAGTGGGCTTTGTGAATCTACATGATTAGAATTATTCAGATTGAATATTGAGCCGCACAGGTTGTTTTAAACCATGCCGTCCTCATCCATCATCCTCATAGAAAATATCACCCTCATCTCCATCCTGATCCCTTCCTGCTTTTAGGAGATGTGAGATATGATGAACTCTCATCCTCCCAGGTCCTCTGAACTAATCTCTAATTGTAAAAAATTATAACTTTATACCATAACTTCTTCATGTCTTACCTGCAACATTTATAAGAAAGAAAGTACAGTAGATATTGTTTTTACTAGGTTTGGTATGAAACATTCCCATAGCATCACTCTGTGGGACCAACATACCTTCACTGCCATGTGAAAATAGGAAATTTCAGTTATCTGCAGTTACTTTATTCTGTCAAATGTATCCCTGTAGCATATTTCTGCTTGTCAGTCAGACTCAACATTCTCCTCTTCAACTCTTCTGGGTGTATGAAGTGGATGTTAAGTGGAAATCAACGCAGGGCCGCAGCTCTCAACTCATCTATGTCAGCTGGAGAACAGCAACACCCACAGCGTGCTGTTGTTCGCTCAGTAGACAATACAATAAACTGAATGGAAGTGAATTGTACGAGATACAGCATAATACAATACAACAGAACGTGGTTAAATAGATGCAGTTATAGATAATTACAAGGGAGGAATTTAAAAATACAAAATATTAAAGTAAAGGTAAATACAATCTTTTGTATGACTTTCATGGTCAGATGTTGGCTTGATGCCATGTAGCAGGAAGTTATAATGTTCAGTAGAGTATATGAAGGCAGCAGGAAGTGCTAAGTTAGGAATAATGTAGAGGGAGACGGTCATTATTGCGAATTAGAACCCCAACAGAGTGATGCAGGACAGGTTCTAATTATTGCACAGCTTATTACACGGCTACTCATACAGATGGTACTCTCTGATAACGCCCTCGTCCCGGTCGGGATGTTTAACTTTCGGAAGTCAGGTGAGTGAGCTAAAACTGGATCCAACTAACGCACGTTTGCACTGTTGCCATTAGCTGTGTTAGCGATCCCCGTTTTCTCCACCCTCTTTCTCATATATGAGTTATGTATGAGGACCAATATTGATCTAAGAAATATTTTAATTTTTAAATGATCTACCAAAGTCTATGATCATAACTCAGTCAGTTTTATAAACGGTCAAGCAACAATCGATAGTTAGCAACGGTCTGTTATACTTCTGCAACATTACAGAGAAATAACAGACTGTAGGATGCCATGATGAACCAATCAGAATCGAGTACACAGCAAAGACGTGCAATAATGAGAATTAGACTGTGGATACAAAAGGGGGTTCTACTGTCCAATTGATTCTATGGAAGAGGCAGTATATTCTATTGTCTTAGTAGAGTCTATAACAGCAAGGGGTTCTACTGCTCACTATTTCTGATTGAGACAACAATGTTAAATACAGGCAGACTCTTACTTAGATTACAGTGAGTTATAATGTTCTGTACACTCTTTGTAGATTATCTATTATTTAGAACCCTCTCTTGAGACAGCAAGAAGTTGTAATGTTTTGTAGAGACTTCGGAAGTATAGCAGATGCTTCTAACTCTCAGTAGAATCTGTGCAGACAATGGAATGCTCTACTCTCTAGATACCGTATAACTGGAGGTTTTTAATGTTCAGTAGACTATGGTTCTGCTTTAGTATCACTGTGGAAAGGGCAGAGGTCATACTGCTCAGTAGACTATGGCGACAGCAGGAGGTTCAAGTGTTCAGTCAACTCCTTAGAGACACTGTTGGGTAGGGCTGTACGACATGACAAAAATATCTAATTGCGATTATTTTGACTGATATTACTATTGCAATATGATCCACGATATTGGAGGGAATGGTCGTTAGCGATTAATTGTGCAGCCCTACTGTTGGGTCTGGGTACTGTTATGATTAGTAAACTGTATGGATGTGGTTCCAGAAACCAAAACAGATTCTACTGTAGACTCTTAAGACTGCAGGACGTTATTTTGTGTGTTGGCCTCTATAGAGAATGAAATTCTAATGGATAATAGACTATATGGAGACAACAGAGGGCTCCACTGTTCAGTGCCTTTTTAATGAGTTCAGGTCCCGGGATATCATGCCACACCACTCATGTCTTTGATGACTTAAGAGTGAATTTACTAGGAGTTTCACTTCGTTACAATGCAGAGTCAGAAGGTCCTGTCTGGTCTCTCAGGTGGATACAAAATGAATTACACTCTGGATCCTATTAAATACAATGGAGTTCAAAGGGTAACAATAAATACACCCAGCTCTGTCTCCAACTCTGGCTTAGCCACTTTCTGTGTGTCCCAAATGTCATTTTAATTGCATCACTTAAGTTAAATGTGTTCATAAAGTGCAAAAAAAGTCTGACTTTGAACTCATTCATATGGCTATACCACTGTTACAAATTCAAATGCATTAAAGGAATACAGTCTTTGACTGCAACCAACTGCAGTACTAAGATGTCAACAGTCCAAGTATTTGTCCCTCTCCTAATATGCTCTACATTTAAACATGTAAATAAGTATAAGTTGCATACTCATTTTGCCTTTTAAGGTATTTTTAACATAGCTCTCAAGCCAATCACATCTCATGAACACGGTTATCCAGTTTGTATTTATTATTCTACCAGCAGTCCTTAGTGTTTTAGAAGTGTCTTGTATCAGAGGCTATAGTTCAAAAGGCCTTACAAATGAACTTTAAGCCAGTCCTCTGCTGGGAAGCAGCATGGTACGACATCTGTCATAACACACACAGTCACACACACATTCATGTGCACGCAGGGAGACAGAAAGAGCAGGGCAACAGGTGTGTTTTCTATCGCAATAACTGAAGTCCACCCTTCCCTTGCTACATTCCTCACTCCCTAAATCCCATCCCTCTCTCTCCCTATTTACAATTTTTCTAAAGATGCAACCTCTTTTCTTTTGCACTTTGTCAATCCATTTCTGTCCTTTTGTATTAATTTGAATCCATCTCTTTTACTTCCCCCTTTACCTTGTCTCACTTTGCCTGACCCTGCTCCAAAGCGCGCTGGAGAAGAGTCTGGCTACTCCACGTAGCATTCGGGGATTGGAGAAAAACGTGCTCTGGCTTGTTGGCATTTTCTTTAAACAAATCACAATTGTCTTGTGCGGTGCTAAGCACCGGGGAAAAGCTGCGGTGCCACTGCTAAATAATCTCGGGAGGAAAACTCAGATAGGACAGATAGTCTAGCTAGCTGTCTGAATTCACCCTGCAGAGATCTTAGAAAAGGTTAACCACAGCCCTCAAAAATCAACCGTAGTTTAAAATGACAACACAAAGGAAGCCCATAGCAGCGGATATCCGGCTATCTGGCAGTCTTGACTTCTCACAGCGAGACATACGATCAGACACACGGAGGGAGAGACCGACAGACAGACAGACAGAGAGAGTGACACACACACACACACGCACACAGCCACATATAGGCTACAATTACCACAGTTTTTCCGCACTCAGCCTGTCTCTTTCTATTAGAGAGAGAGTGAGAGAAATATGATAAAAATCACTTTGTGGCCGGCACGTAGAAGTACATGTCCGATGTGAAAGGCCAGGCGCACAATCAGGCCCGTATCTAGGATACACGTCACTTATGCTCCTGGTGTGTTCCAGATGTTAGGATCAGCGCTAAGAAGTGTCACATCAGTGACACAAGTGCAAATGTGCCTTGTCTGGTACGTTTAGGTTGCAGATTTTCTCAGAGAGTGAGCAGTCTTTCCGTTCATTATCCCCGCTGGTCTTTCCTGCTGATATTCCCAGCAGTAGTCTAGTTAAAACGGGGGCAGAGATCTGTTTCCCAGCGGATACCGGCCTGCTTCCGTTCCCCACTTCCACTGTCCTGGTTCAGCCACATATTAATAGCATCTACCTACAGCAATGTCTGAGTGTGTGTTAACATGGGTGTGGGTGTGGGTGTGTGTCTGGATCTTTGAGTGCATTTAAAATAAAAAATATGAAGTAGGAGACAGGAAATAGACATTGATTTTTTTTAATGATTATTCCTCTTTTTAAAAGTTTAATGTTCAATTTTTTTTAGTTACAGTTGCTTTAAAGCAACACTATGTAACTTTTTGTACCTTGAAATAATGTTTCCAAAACCGTTTCAATGGTTCAACTCGTAACAGGGTGAATAGCACTTCTGCATTTCCTTTGCGACTCTCTGCCGGCGATAACCGCACTATGCATCTGGTAGCAGATCTGTAGGTCCAATGAGACATAATGAGACAATTCCACTTCCAACCTGTAGGGGGACTGAAGCTCGACAAGTTACATAGTGTTGCTTTAATCTCAAACCTGTTTGATAAAGTCAGCTTAGTAGCATTGCTATCATTCCTCAGAGACGTGTATGGGCATGACTGACATTTGGATTTTGTGTGTGGTATGTCTGTATGTCTGATGCTTTAGGCATATAATTAACAAGGAGTATCATGTTTACCCACGCACACAAATACGCCCATGCACAGACACACAGTTTCCTGCAAGCTTGAATCTTTCAAGTCCAGTCAGTATCACAGGAGGGGTAAGGAAAGTAAGTAGACACAAACACACACACACACACACACACACACACACACACACACACACACACACACACACACCCTCCAGCCTCCTAACTGTATTTTGGATTTGACCTCTAATATGCTAATTCTCAGAGTGCAGCGGGTGTTTACCAAATGCAAACACACACACACACACACTCACTCACTCACTCACTCACTCACTCACTCACTCACTCACTCACTCACACGCACGCACACTAATGATGAGGAAATGTGACAGTGCTCAGCATTTAGCTACTGTTCCAATGTGCATCAGTCCCTCTATCCCATCAAAAGAGCAGGGGAAAAGCATCCTTTTATGTGTGTGTTTTAGTTTTCAGTGCACTGTTCTATGTGTTAAAACATATTGTATTTGTACTGTATGTGTGCGCTGCCCATCTAAACATAATTTGCCCACTGAAACCACAGTGTTTAACATGAGTACAGACCAAACCACGCAGAGTGCTCCTGGGGCTAAAGTCTTGTGAATCCATAATTGGAGTGATTTGAAATGTAAATAATAAAAAAACAGATGTTTACCTACAAACTATAATGTGTTGTTGCTTTGTTTTAACAGACCATAGTTTTGCAGAGCTGGCTTCTGGTTAGAGTGCCTTCTCATTTGTGTCTATTACGGCCCAGATCAGGATGCTGCCGAGCTGATCGGCCTTTGTGTTTTTGCTTTGATCTGACTATTCTGTTTATTGAGGTCCACTGTAGCAAATTAGTTTTTCATTACTGTCTTTCATCATTGTTTTACCTTAGTGATGCAAGATCCAAACCTCATTTCCTCTAACATATAGCTTTCAGTCATTTGTTGTTGTTTTTTTCATCTCACCATTGCTTTCTCTCTCTGCGCCATCCCCCACCACCGGCTTACATAATGCACTACCTTCTACAGATTGGCTTCTTTTTAGGTAAAAGCTGGCTAAGAAGGAGGAAGAGCACACACCAGAAAGGACAACAAACAAAACGCTCAATACTGAATCACACTGAATCTGCACCATGTATAAATCTTGATACATTTTCTATGATTTTTAGCTCAGAGCATCTGTGATAGCCATTAAAATGGTATCCAACCAGCGCTGTGGTGAAAGTGCTTCCCATGAAAAAAGATGTCCCAAATAATCCCGTTCTAACGTGTTTCCAGGGCACTCAGCATACTGATTGGATTATGTTTCACCAAAAATAATGCACCAGAAACAGCAGTCAAAATCATTGAAATAGTTTTTTTTTTATTTTTAAACTGGCTATTTCTACTACAGATGGTACCCACTCTACAAAAAAAACTAGCCTAATTTAAACGTAAGGAAAAACCTTTTTCATATTGTAAACTCAGGATCATGCCATGTACAAATTAAAAAGTTCTTTCCCCCTCCTTCTTTGCGTCTTTGCTTCTTTCACCTTTCTTGCATCCCTCTCTTTACTTGTGCCGTTCTCTCTCTCTTACTCCCTCCACCTCAGCAGACTTGTTGCTAAAACTCACTTTTTGCTGAATCAGCACTAGCAAACTCTTTACACGGTTTTACTAATCTCTCTGACATTTCTGCAAGTCTCTCTCTCTCTCTCTCTCTCTCTCTCTCTCTCTCTCTTTCTCTCTTTCTCTCTTTCTCTCTCAGCTTTTTTTTATGTGTCTTCAAGGACAGAAAGTGCAGTTTAGAAATCTCTTTCCCTGCCGTTTTGCACTGTGATAAAAAATAAACTACATTTTGTTCAATGGCAAAAAAATTGTTTTTTTACCCAGACATTTAAAAAATATTTTTTTTTAGCTAAAGGTTATTACACCTTTCAAACCTTATACCTGTCCATGCCTAATCGCTACAGGGTATCGGCTTACCCTTGAATGGTGACAGGTGGAGAGGCAGGAGTGTGTGTTGTGTGTGTGTGTGTTTGTGTGTGTGTGTGGTGTGGGGTGTGGTGTGTGTTTGTGTGGTTTGTTGTGTTGTGTGTGTTGTGTGTGTTGTGTGTGGTGGTGTGTGGTGGTGTGGTACGTACTTATTCCTTCCCCTCCGGGAGATACTGACTGTGCTCTCAATATTCACGCTACATAGCAGGAAGTGTGTGTGTGTGTGTTAATCCCCACAGCAATAGAGTGATTAGTGTGCTGTTTAGTGTGTTGTCCTCTTCTCGTTGTCCCCTCTTGTTTCTCTCTACTCATATTGCCACAAGATGCTGTCATCCAACCATCAGGGAATAGGATGCAACAACAGCGCTTGTCAAAGACAGGAGAGTTGTTATTTGCCCATAAGGTGACAAGGAGAGACTAAATGACAATGTGTTAGGATTTGCTTGTAGTGATGGGAAACCTAGTGAAATTAAACCATGAACAAGCTCTGTTCTGTGGTGTTACCATGAAATCCAGGCCAATAAATAAGCATTCACCCTCTCTGGCTGATCCTCTTTGTTCCCGCAGAGAACCATGGCTTAACAAGGCTTAATGAGGACTGTTTAGCTGTATAATGCAATCCAAGTAGCAAGAGTAAGTACTGAAAACCCCCTTTTGGCTCTGTTACGGAACAGAGTAGTATTAATAATCAGGCTGATCAGAAAGCATTGTTTGTGTCTGTGTGGCCCTGCAGTGGAAACCTGGCCAAACTAATGGCGTCTAGTAAAGAGTGATATCACCACAGCTATGAAAGAAAACCACAGAGAACCATAATGTGGTCTGATCAATGTGTCTGCAGTATGCTTATTGACATGTAACCAAGAGTGTGTGTATGAGTGCCTGTTATGGGAGTTTATGATGTAATACAGGTTAGTGGACCAGCTGTCTTTCATGCCATTGTGTACCACAATTGGATCAGACCCCATAAGCCCATAATTTTATTATTAATAATAATTTAATTCTATGTATATTCTGAAAGAAATGTGTCTTCTGCTGATCAAATGACATTGATTACATGACTTTTAAGTTGACTGGGTGGTAGTCTTGCATTCCAGCCATAGATACAATCTAGGATAGGAAGAAAAAATGATGTGGGCTTTCTAGCCTGAAGGGGAGGGGCAAAGCCTGGTATGTGGCTTTATCCTGAAAATGTACTTCCGTTGATCTAGACTAACTTGATGGTGGGAAATGACGGTCCCTGTAAACCACCAAAAATGAACCGTGTGTGTGTGTGTGCTTGGCATGTTTGAAAACATATGTCATTGCCCTGTTGGAAAAGTTAACGGACCGTGACTGAAGCAAAGCAATTTGTGTAATTGAATAGCTTGAAAGACCCCCTCAATTGTGTGTGTGTGTGTGTGTGTGTGTGTGTGTGTGTGTGTGTGTGTGTGTGTGTGTGTGTGTGTGTGTGTGTGTGTGTGTGTGTGTGTGTGTGTGTGTGTGTGTGTGTGTGTGTGTGTGTGTGTGTGTGTGTGTGTGTGTGTGTGTGTGTGTGTGTGTGTGTGTGAGAGAGTGCTGGACATAATTAACCAAGTCTGGATTAGAGAGCATGTATGTAGGCTGCAGTGCAAACTAATAACACATATGCATACTGTAGAGTGACATAAGGGGCCCGCAGTTTCCATTCTGTGTACTCTGTGGCCCCTCACACACTCTTTAACTCCTCTAGAACACAGAAATATACATACACTCACTCCTTTTTTTTCTTTCCGTCATTGCCTTTCCTAGAGTACAGAGGATTTTTAAAGAGTAAATCTGTTTTGTTACTCTTGAGTTTTGTTTTTATAATTAAATTCAGTGATCAATTCAACTTATTAGTCATTTGGAGTTGTTTCTTGTCAACTGACATCCAATATTCATTTATTCTTTTTTGCTCTATTTTCTACACCAACTCCTGTTATTTAGCTGTTAAATGCTCCACTATGTTCACAAGCTAGTCACTAACTGTGTCTGTCTGTTTGTTTGGTTCTGAGCAGGTGGGCTTTTAGAGCTTTTTTTACTAAAAACAGCTGCCTGTTGCGGCTGAAAACAGTGAGAGTGAACCAAAACAAAAAAGCTGCGGGCTACACATTGAGCTGAGACTTACTATAAAGCTCCATGGAGCTCAGGGGAGCTGCAGATTTGGACAATTCTCTGTATGTTCATCACCATGAGTGACCCATTTTACATTGTCACATTGTATTGTATTGTGAAAATATTTGAAGATGGGAGATGCAATTGGTGAAAACAGCAAAATGTGATCTGGAGCTCAACAGACTGCGACGCTGGGTGATTGCATGCAGTTATGTTTGTGCGATGTCCCCATTTTAATCCTCGAGCTTCGAGAAAGGGGCTGGCCCGTCACACTTGATAGACACATGCACAAACACACACGTATGGAGCCTGTAGCACTGCTCCAGCTGTGCTTTCGCTGCCCTTACCATTAATTTATCTGACTTTTCTCTCCTGTTACTGCTGCTTGTCACAGCCCTGTGCCCTAAAAAAGACCCTCTGTCTGTGTTTCGGCTCCCACTTTCTGCCAAATGAAGAGATGGGACGTACTTAATATAACAGGCTAATCTGCTACATTTTATGTAATTAAACGCCTCCATCATGTATTAGTGATTCACTCTATACTCACCTATATACTGTACCACAGACCTTATATGCAGCAGAGATTTAGCCCTGTCACAGCAGCAGAGTCACAGGTGTAACTTTAAAGATGGCTCAGTAAGCCATTGACACTGACACTGATTCAGCAGGCACCTTCTGTTAATTATATCTTATGTCAATTTATCTAATTAGCATTCTAATTGTTAATATTGACTTTTCCTATTGTGGCATTTCAGTCTTCTTCTAATAATCCCATGCACACACAAAGTGATTTTCAGTCTCTTTTGATTTGTTTTTAATAATGATTGTAGTGGCATTGCTAGCCAACTTTCTTGAGTATAAAATGGAAAGATCGCTGTCTACAGAAACCCATGAAATAGACAATTAAACTATTTTATCAGCAAATTACTATGTGGGAATTAAATAATGTTTCCTGGATTTCCAAGATTTAAATAAACAAAAAAACAATGCTGTGCAGATGATCATTGCAACATCTAATTAGATCTGTCAATCTGTAGTAGTAACAGACTCTTTCTTGTTTGTTACGATCAATATGCATCTTTCAGCTTTTTACAGTTTCAACTGGAAATAGCACATTTACATGACTCACTCTTGTTTTACTCTTACTATTATTTTGGGTTCATAATTTTCTCGACAGTACTTTTTGTATTTTATGAAATGAAAACTAAAGTGTATATTGTTAAATTATTGGATTTTTTATTTGTATTTTGTTGGACAATCATTTTGAAATGACATGCATTGCTATATATTTTGCATCTTTGTGACCGTGTGTCTTAGTTCATGACAATATCCCATGATCATGACAATGCAGTCACATGTGGAGGCTGCTAAGTAAACAGTATTGACAGTTGTACCTATTATTTGTTGAAGAAAGGCACAATTTTGCATTATTTCACAACAGTGTCAGAGTTTGAACCAATGGCTCTCTCTTTGGTATTTTTGTCCCTCTTGTCTTGTTGAAAGGCAGATGTTCAGCCAGATGTTTGTGCTAGTGTGGTTGCATCACACGCGCACACACACACACTTCCCTGGAAGCTAGTGCTGAGTCATGTGGCAATGCCGACCATTGACTGAAGTTCTCCTTAATTTTTTGGTTATTCCTTTATCAATTTACTTGTTCATTTTTTTTCTTCAGTCATTCACTCATCATTCTCTTATTATTCAGTATTTTTGTAAATGTACTATAATGTGGTAAATCATCATATGGCTTTTTTCAATCAGTTATTTTTGCATTCATTCAGTCATTTATTCATTCATTTTACTCTTTTTATTCAGTTCAAATTATTTTGTTATTAATGCTTCTTGTGCTATTCATCCACTCTTCCTCTACCTATTCAGTCTTCCACACATTATGACATGTATTCATTTCAATGAATTAATTGATTTACTTAGCTATGCACTCTTAATTGTCCCTGCATAATAAACGGACATTAGTAGTCTACAGTCATTACAGTAATGTGCTCCCTGGACCCACTAAAGGCTGCTCTCCACAAATGGCCAGCCATTTTAAAGGTTTAACAATGGAATATACTGTAATATTATTCCTTCATACTATAGCCTGTATATACTCTTAGAAAGGAGCCTGCATTAGTATAGTATAGTCAGTAGTAGAACAAATAATTAAGTATGTGGAGGATATTAAATTAAAATAAATAACCTTTGCCCTGCAGGTTTATATTTGGTGGACTGTTTTGATCTGGAAGCACTAAAAGGGATGTACTTAGTGTCAGAGCGTCCTGTGGTTGATCATTAAAACTCAGATCAGCCTGGAGCTTCTCTCCGAGGACCAGATGGGTTCGTCAGGCTGAAGCATACATGCATAAAAACACTAAGACAGTCTGTCAACCTGATCCTCTCTCAGTATATCTCTTAATTTGTATTCATCTTTTCTCCTATGACTCTGTTGGTTGATCTGTTTCCCTCTCTCTGTCTCGTAATAGCTTCACTGATATGAATCATATGTACAAAAAAATATCAGCAACAGTGTAGGCCTACATTTAAACATTTAAACTTTTGAGAAGCCTAAGAAAATCCCCCATAATAAACAGCGGTGAATTATTTGCTTTATTAGTCATTTTCTTTGTCCATCTCTCTGTGATGTAATATAGTATTTGCATTATCTTTTTTCCTTCCTTAACCTTTGCTGCTTTATCTCTCTCTGTCAGCCAGATGTGAATTCTCTTAATCTTCTCCTAGAAGCTGTTGTTTTTTTGTCAACATGATATTTTTCTGGCGTAACAGTGAGGTTTATGCAGGCTGCTGTGCAGGATTACACTCTGCTCTGACAATACAGGACACAGTAATACTGTAAGCTCAAGATCTGCTGTGTTAGTCTGGACTGTGCTGAAATGCTGCATAGAACGGGTGAATTTTGACACAGCATCAGTATTTCTGAAAAATGCATCCTAAGCCATCTTTGGCAAACACAATAGGTCGTTTAACAACACCACAAGGTATTTTGTTTGTACTGTGACAATGTTAAATGTTCTCATGTCATATTAATAGTTCCTTCCTGTTAGGTTACAATAATTCTTCTCGTTGCAAGTCCGTGTGGTCTTTGATTACAGTTCTGTTTTGCGTAAAAGGAGAGTTTAAAATGTTTCAAAATACACTTATATGCTTTCTTGCAGTGAAACCATTCTGCTCTATCTGTCCGTCTAATATGAAGCTGGAGCCAGAAGTCGCTTAGCTTAGCTTAGAGTCCTGTCGTCACTACAGCCAGCCCTGTCAAACTACAATTTAGCATGTGTTTTTTGCACATCGTGAGAGTAATGTGTTAATTAGTGAGCTTCATTCATTCATTCATACTTTTCTGTATAATAACAAACATTACTTTACAATATAAACGGGCCTGGCTCAGTTTAAAAACTGGTTTTCAGCAGGTTCCTGTTCTGCAGAAACATAAAACATTGCATGTGGTTACAGCACATCGGGACAGACATTTGTACAGGACAGTGATATGGACTAGACAAATTTGGCTTAGCGGTTAGCGGGTATTGGTTACAGCTTCATATTTAACAGACAGATATGAGAGTTGTATCAATCTAACGCTCGTCAAGGAAGTGAATCAGCATTTTTTTCCCAAAATGTGGAACTATTCCTTTTGAGATTAACACAAAACCTAAAGACAAAAAAGTAATCAAAGGCAACAGTTTTTTTCCACAGTGGTTAAGACTGATGAAAACGACTGGATGCATGGTTGCACGCAAGTCATGCAGTTGAGGGGGAAAAAAAGTGCCGCTACGACTGGCCGGCAGGCATTTTGAGATACTTCTGATCAGCTGAACGTGCAGCACTGCTACCTGACAGCAAAGCAGACCTGGCAGAGGGTTGGAGGCTAAAGATAGAATGAAAGTCCTCAGAGGAAACTAGCCTGGCTGCGCTTTGACACTTCCCCATAAACACAAAGAGAAAGAGGAAATCCCGGCTGAGGTTTGATTTTAGTAACGTGTGACAGTGCAGGTCCCTCCACACCGCCTCCGCTGTTATCTTTTATTCATCTGCCAGTCTGCAAATTCATAATTCAGTTACACAGTGGTGTGTAAGTGTCCCTGTGTGAGTGTGTGCTGATGTGGGAAAAGATGTGGAGGCTAGGGGGCTTATACAGTACCTGTTTGTCTGTGGTTTATGTAAGTTGAAGTGAAAGAAAATGTTTATCAAAGCGTTTTTGTGAATCCCTGCTTCCAGCATGAACTGTGCATCTGACTTATCACACATGTCCCGCAGCCACTGTGGGTAATTATGCAATAATTTCACAATCCAATACTTGTTATACAGCTTGGTGTGTGTGTGTGTGTGTGTGCGTGCGTGCGTGCGTGTGTGTGTGTGTGTGTGTGTGTGTGTGCGAAATTAGGTTAAAAGCTACTTTTGCAAAGTAGAGCACTTGGTTAAATTGTTACAACTTCTTGATTGCCAGACAATCTTTTAATAGGTGTGTGTGTGTGTTTGTGTTTGTGTGGCAGGCTCTAGTTTGAGCAGACACATAAGGGCATGTGTTAAACTTTATTTTAGCTAGAAGCCTTAAAGGGGATTCATCTTTTTAAGAAGATGTAATAGTAAAAAAAAATGTATATATACATACTGTGTATATATATATGTACTGTATATATACATATATCTTTTCTTTTTTCCTGACTTTTGCCCTTGGCCATTAGTTTTAGATTCCCCAGTGGCTTTGTAAAACAGCATATACCATTGTTGCGTATTTTACTATACTTTCAGATTTGCTGAAATTGACACATCCAAATGATGGATGGCCCAGACAGAGATCTGTGGGATCTGTAGTGGGTGTAATAAATGTTTCAGAAGGTGCATTTCTGAACTGATGTATACAGCATATATACTGTATGTGTGTAAGACCATTTCAAGGGTATGGAAACACCTTTAGAATTAAGTCTTCCATCAATACCTCCTCATTCATTCTACCACTCTCACTTTCTCAACCTTTTTCCTCCCTAGAATATAGATTTGAATCCCAATCCCCTCCTGGTGAAAATTGCATGTGGTGTCTGGCCTCAATATCAGATACAGTTAGATGTAAAGAATGGCGGGAAGACCGAGTGCGAGCCCCTCTGACAGTAATAACACACCAGAGGGAAATTAGTGTGTAAAACAGCTGCAGTTCTGTTTATTAGAGTGATTAATGCTGCTTTGATCAGTTGAACTGTCCACAATACTGAAAGTGCAGCTTTGTTCCCATCATGCACTGAAGAGAGCTGTATGACATGTTTCACATTTACAGTTGAGCTATTAAGCTTTTCAAGAGTCGCTTCAAGCATGTGCACTTTAGATTAATTTGTTAAATTAAGGTTGGAGTAGATGAAAGTATGGCTTCATGGCTCATTTGGTTGGTGCTCATCATGTACTGTAGAAGAAAAGAGTTCAAGACATGGCTCACTTCACTGCCTTTTTACATTTAGAAAATGTATGCAGCAAGTTTCATTTTGCAGTTTGTAGTGTGACTCAATGTTTGTGCAAATCGGACAGATAAAATAAGACAGATCTAAGGAACAGCAGCCTGTCATATTCCAAAAGCCCAGCACAACAAAAAGATGACTGACGTCTACACTGATTTTCTTATTCAGCCTTTTATTCTATTTTTAAAGATGGACAGACTATAGATAGTAGTAGGCAGTTAAACATCATGAATAACAAATATAACTTTATTATTCTATCCCTCACAAAATCAAACATGTTGGATATTATACATACTGTATATCAGGATATTGTCAATACACCACACCAAGACCACCCTGAGGTGCTTTTGTACATGGCAGATTAACAGGTTATGGGTTTCCTGGGGAAAATATTTTCTGTTGGCCTTCGACCTTAAAAAGAAAAACATGTTAGGAATATGAAGCATGTGAGCATAATAAAAATAAGTCTTAGATCTAGATTTTGACACTGGACCCTTTTGCAAGACAGATCCACGAGATTAAATGCAGGTCCCAACTCAGTTGATATGGTACAAAGTCTCTAATGAATCTGCTAGTGATTAAATTAGCATTGATATGCAGTGAGGCCAAAGCTTTTAGGGCAGCTGAGACGTTGGGGCCCTGGGGCAGTTTTCCACTTTTCCCAGTTAGTAATTAAGCATAGCTTAGGTGGAATAAGTAAGTGGGATCCAGCATACAGTGTAGCACCTTGGGAGACTACCGTAACCCCCTTTCAGTCTCAATTTCTCACTTATAGAGGTATGCATTTCAAAAATGCATACCAATAGATATAGTATATCATGACAAATTAAAGGGAAAGTTTATTTTGGGAATTACACTTATTTGCTTTTTGACAGTGTCTGATGAGAAGAACAAGACCACTCTCATATCTCATGTCACATGAATTGTACTTTTTATTATTTGACAGTAGCATGGGCTAATGCTTCAGGCATTTAGCGACCAATATCAGACATCATGGCATGTAGTCTCCACCGAGCTGTTGACTATCTCTAAAATGGGATGAGGAGCAATTTGCGACCCCCCCCCCCCCCCCCCCCCCCCCCCCACGGCAGTATTTAAGATGGTGTCTTCCACTGATGTTTGTCTCAGCTTATATCCTTTCTGGATTCCTTCTTTGCTCACGTTCAATGTACCGGTAATCACTATTGATCTCCACATCTCCCTCCCTCTTACCATCTTAGATATCTCAGGTCTTATCTTTCATTTAATTTCCTGTATCACGTATTTTGCTACATCCCTCTTTTCCTCACTGCATCTCAGGATTTATTCGGTCTTTTTCATTTTTTACATCTTTGCATCTATCTTGCTTTTCTGTTGGCTTGGATCTCTTGCTCCTTCTCTTTTTCCCTTGGCTTTGTTCAAACCTATTTTTCGTTGTTGTTCTCTTTCCGCCTTCCCTCGTTTCTTATTCAACACCCTCTATTCTTCAATTCTCTTGTCTGCCCATTTGTCTTTGTCAGATCAGGTTGTCCTCTCTTGTTTTTTTCTCATTCCCTTTCTTCATCCTCAATAGTTTTCTTATGGCCTCTAATAATGCACTTTTATTACTTTGTTTGATTCTTTTTTCTTTTATTACACATTGTTTCACTCCATCCATTCAGTCCTCCCTTATGTTCCTTTCATATCTTTTATTTGTCATCTTCATCTTCTTTCCCCGTTCTTTCCTCTCATCTCACTCACTCTTTCTTTTTCAAAGCCCTCCTGTGCTCCTCCAATTCTTTAAATAAGTTAAATCCTACTGCCCCTTTCCCACCTTTTCTGCCTTTTTTGTTACTCATGCTCATATATCAGTCTATACTTTGTGATCTTGGATATCTCTCTCCCTGTCTCTTACTCTCCTCCCTTCTTTTCTAACAACCTTCCCTCATATCCTTAGTGCCATGAGTATATCTCTGTATTTCCTCCCTCCTTTTTTCCAAGCTTCAAATAAATGTTGGTTACGCGTTGCTTCTTTCCTCTTCACCTCAACACCTACTGTAGGTTCCTCTCTTTTCCCAAACGCTTCCTCTTCTGATCTCTATCCTCTCTTTCTTGTATATCTTCCCTTTATCTACCTCCCTTGTTGCATGAGTAAACGATTGGATGAGCAAAGAATTGGAAAAAGCTGTCAGACGAGGTCTGTCTCTCTCTCGCACTTTGAGAAGCTGAGGAATTTAAGAAGCATTGTATTGATTGTTCCTTGGAGGCAGAATGTTTTGTGTGTGTGTGTGTGTGTGTGTGTGTGTGTGTGTGTGTATGTGTGTGCTTACTTTAAGGGTTTTCATATGTCTGTCTGTATAATCAGTGTATTATGCCTATTTGTGTCAAGTCAGTATAAGATGCAAAAGCTTTTTCTTCTTTCTGTCTGAGATAAGTTACATTTCTTAATCAATTGCTGTCAGACAAGACTTTATTGTCTACCATTCCACACAATGACAAAATTACACGGTGCCGATTTTATACAGTGGACAGTTTTTATAGCCATAGAACAGCATGCATAACATTTTCTTTCCATTACTATAAAAACAAAATAATAATCTGTACTCCACTGTGTCATTCAGAAGCAGTAACAATTTGTTATGTTGACTAATATATCTTTTTTTCAAATAGTGGACACATTATCATTGGTGTTGTTGCCGTGTGAAACCAATTTCTAAATCTATACTTATTTAGGAGCTAAGACAAACAGCCTTTTCTCTAGGGAAATCCTCTCACCTCATGGAATCCTTCTAGAAAGGAAAACTTGCCCAAACTTGGCCAAATTAGAGACATCAGTGACAGTATCTGTTCATCTGTTCATCTGTTCCAAGAAAAACTAGCTGAGAGTATATATTTAAGATAACGACACAATTTTGTTTGAACTTGCACTAGAACATGTCGAATAAATAATGATAACTACTTTCTTTATTTGCACATGTTTTGTCCCTGTAGTGAAGGCACCAGAGTACAGCCTGTACTCCTCTCTACTGCTTGCCTTTATTCATTTTTAATGCATGAATCAAAACTTATTCAGCTGCAGGTTTGTTCAGTTCAGTGTTTCATTTCTTTTTTGCACCTCTCTCTCTCTCTCTCTCTC
>NC_045749.1:5309650-5314754 GCF_008692095.1 Etheostoma spectabile | reverse complement strand
TCTCTCTCTCTCTCTCTCTCTCTCTCTCTCTCTGTCTGGCCTTAAATCTTCCCATCATTCCTCCCATCTATCTCCATGCCGTGAGTAGGCGGACACCGTCGGAGGTGAGAAGTGAGAGCGTGAGTGTGTTCCGGAAACCATGGCAACCCTGTCCTAATTGGCCAATGGCCTGGCAGGATGATTGTCAGCTGTTGTCAGTGAGGGCTGTTCATCCAGACAGGCAGCAGTGTTGGACGGCCCCAGATGGGTCCTTCAGATATGGAAAGGAGAATTTATTTGCCTCTCAGTTTAAGCCTTAGAATCAATTTCTTGAGAAACTGAAGATCTTGTTGGAGTGGATGAATAGCTCACTGAATGTATTTGTGTCTCAGTGTGTGTGTGGCCATTTACTGTATGTGTGTTTGTATGAGACTCTCCTCCCATAAAAAACAACGGCATCAGTCATCTAAGCAAATCCCCCAAAATGACATGTGTACGTTCAGGTGACAAAGCCCTGTAGCAACCATTGGAATTATAACTCCTGTCTGTCACGAGCAACGAGGAAAATATTGTTTCAAAGCCACAGAAACCCACAGAGGGAGGAGATCGGGGGGGGGGTGGATGGGACAACAACACATTGGACATTAACAAGGGACCACTGTTCGTTCCCCGTTTTCTACGGACAGTCAATGTTGGGCTTCTTTCAAGCATGACCTCAGTTGTTTCATACCCCTAACCAAGTGGTTATTACTGTAACCATGACAACAAAGGCATGGACAAACAACATATGTTTGTATGTGATTATACCTACTCTGTGTGTATGTGAGTTTATTTAACTATACATGAATCTCAAGTGTTTATTTCTAGACATCAGAATGTGCATGATCAATGCTGGTTTTGTGTGTGTGTGTGTGTGTGTGTGTGTGTGTGTGTGTGTGTGTGTGTGTGTGTGTGTGTGTGTGAGAGAGAGACGGTTGATGGACGGCTCTACTCTGCACTATAACATTCATTCTTGGAATCAGTTTTTAGTTGGTATTTCAATGATAAACTGTAGTTGTGTCTGACTGGCCATTGCACCTTGAGGGGACCTTTATTTTCTGCTGTGTCATGAACACTTTGCCTAATTTCATTATTGCGGTCATGTACATTGTTGTCACAGTTGTGTTTCAGCTGCAGCGGATGTTAACAGTGACTCACTCACATGGAAGGGTTGAAAATGACCTTTGCAGTCTAATGACTCGCCAACATGTCTTACATGGGTTGTTGCACGGGTGGAAATGTTAAAACAGGACTTGTGCTCCTTTCATAGGCTTTCTGCCGACTGACACACACACACACCACACACACACACACACAATCAGAAACGGAAATATGATTTCTAGCCAAGAAAAGACAAGGTAGATGGAGCAGATAAAAAGATGTTTCCTTTCATCACTCTACTTTCTCCTTCCCTTTCTGACTCACAGTTTTTGGTTTTTTTCGTTAGCACTTCATACAAACATCTTACTCTCTTTCAATCTCCCTTTCCACACACACACACACACACACACCAAACACACACACACACACACACACACACACACACACACACACACACACACACTGTATGTCTCACTTACTTTCTGTCAGTTTCTCATTGTTTGGAGAAGCAGTGTAAACTAGCTGCATATTTTCCATGACTTCATGCTCTCGCTGCAGAACAACCTGCCTTATAGTCCACACACACACACACACAAGTGTATGTGCATATATCCAGACAGATAGTTCCAGTAAATGGAGCAAATCGTAACAGTGAAATCACAGACTGGTCCTGATGCATGCAGTATACATACACACTATCAGTGGAGCTGTGGATCGTGTGACGTGATATTAAAGACTGGACAGTCTTGGTTAACTTGGTTCACAGATTAATGTCACTGAATGTCAGAGAGAAAGAGAGATAGTATTGCACCAAATGCATATTGGCAGCCATACAAAGTACTTCAATACCCATAAATCCTGGGATGAGAGGGTCTTCTTCCCATGCTAATTTTGTCTTGAAGAAAACAACATACTTAACCAGTAAATCCTCCTACCAAAGGAACAAAATAGGTTGTTTAGCAGTGCCTTGGCTGTACTCATCACTCACAAGCTGCATCATTAGAACTGTGTGGTGTGTGGTTTGACCAGATTTAATGGACAGTGATCTGGCAACATAAGCTAATAACTGTTGTGATTTAGCAAAATGGCAGACCCCGGAAGGCAGAGACAACTGGGCAGTGGTGAGCTTGAGGATTGAGGACAGAGAACACACTAAATTAACACAATCAAACAGTAAAAACTATTAGAGAAAATCACAACCATGACAAGGACTCTTCTGGCATATTGAATCAAATAGAAGTTCTGATTAATGCTCGGAGCTTACCGACCTTACCTTTTTTCCAGCACGGCAGGTCTCACTTTAAAGCAGTAAGAAGCGCATAAGTAAAACAGGACAGACAGGAATCTCTAATTTAAATTAATTAAGTGACACACAGGCATTTGTAATACACACACAGCCTTTCCCATTACTATCTTGTTGTGCAGTTTAAAAAGCTTGTAACTGGCTTTTTCCACTCTGTTCTGCTTTGATGTGGAATTGGTGCAGCTCTCCAACAGGGAGCATTAATATTATATCACAGCACACATAAACACTAATACATGCCTATAAGCAGATGCATTCATACACACACACAAACCTAATTCCTTTTCATACATGCTGCATGCTCAAGCGGCTGCATTGCTTTACATTCTGTCTGTGTCTCATGTTGTGTCTCTTTCATTAAACTTTAAAAATAATCAATGCAGTTGTGCAATAATAAAATGAAAGTAGTTAGTAGTATTATGAAGGTATTTGGAAAGTGTGAGTGTCACATATGTTTGTGTGTGTTTATTTTACTAGCTTTGTTGGTATGTAATGTTGCTGCACCTTCTAGGCGTCGACTCACAGCCTGAGCTCTCATATCACAAAAAAACTTTCTGTGTGTCTGTTCCCATATTAAGTACAATGTAATTCTTATTTGGTCACTGGTTGGCTGATTTGAGGTAATTGGATAAAAAAGCTAATGGCTGGATGAATTGGATGGATTGGATGATTTGTTTTTCACTACTGGTCCAGTGTTTCTGTATTCAATCAAATGAGGAGAGAGAGGGTAGCTGGACAAGATAAAGGGAGAGAGAATGAGGGGAGGGAGAGAGAGAGAGAGAGAGAAAATTGGGGAATCCCTCACAATATTAAATACAAATGTACCACATGTAAAACCTACTCGTTTCCGCCTCCCTTTTTCTGTGTGTGTGTGTGTGTGTGTGTGTGTGTATATAGGATAGTGCTTGTAACATTTTAAGTGCTTCCATATGAGACAGGCGTGCGCACAGTCTCACACACACACACGCATGCACACACACGGGGGAGAAAAAAGTTTCCATGTTTAGGCTAAGTGAGCTTTAACATGACAGATGACGGTTACTGTAACACTGTAGCCTACTGTGTTCCTCCCCCCCCCTCCCCCCCACCCCCCCCCCACACACACAGTACTATTTTTAATCTTTTTTATGACTTGTGTGAACAGAAAGTGTGAAAGGACACACATCACATGGAAAATGTGAAAGGACATATTTACACAGCTCTGTACATTTTCCAGGGGGTCTGTTCACATTCCAGTTCATCACTGTTTCTAACTTTTTTTTATTACAGCAAATTGTAGAATAGTGCATGGTTTGGTGTTTTTAATGTTTAATCTTCAGTTGTCAGATTGCTTTCTTTGGTTTTTAAAATCCTCTAAAATGTGACTTTTTTTTTCAAAAACTGCATTCTGTCAAGCTAGAAAGGTTGTTTAAATTAATGCTCATGTTGGTTCACTGACTGATTTTAGGTTTATGTTTTATAACTAAAATAGTTTGGGTAGTGTACCTGTTCTTCTAAAACTTAATTGTCTTGCAGTCATTAGCTTTCTGCAAAGAATTGAACCTCAAAAATAATTTCCCTTGATGTTGTCAAAAACACTAGAACACGTGGAACGAGTGTTAAGTTATTACAAAATAATTTTGCAAAAGATGTCTATCGTACAGTAAACATGCTGACAGAAAATGGTGCCCAAAGTATTCAGTTTTTAAGATTAGCCTATACACAAAGAGGTGTGTCAGGTATTGAGGGAGACATCAAACAGCTTGTTGTAAGCCTGTTGAAGATCTGCTGCAGCTGTGTGCAGAGGACAGCGTTACTGATGCTGCTTCAGAAGCTGTTCTCCATGGAAAACCTGTGCTGGATCCGCTTCGACAGATTGGGGTTAACATTTTCCTTTAGGATGCTTGAAACAAAAAAACGCTGAAATGCAGCAAAAATAGATGCGACCAGTGTTTGATATGACAGTAGAATCTAGCACGGACGTAATGAACACACACACACACACACACACACACACACACACACACACACACTCATAAGCAGTGGTGTGCAAATATTTGAATGCACTCACAGGCAAAGCTCCTGCATGTTAGCATAAGCACAGTGAGGAGATATTATGGCTGAACACAACTTAGCCCAACAAACACGAATGCAAAACACACACCAAGGGACATTACAATCGAGAGCCAAATCATCTCCACTAAACAACAGCCAGAGGTGTGGCCGGGTTGACTCAGTGGGTGGAGCAGGCGCACATATACAGCACATTGCGTTTTATGCCTCAACGCAGTGGTCCAGGGTTTGAGTCTGACCTCTGACAATTTCCTGCATCTCTCCCCCCATTTCTCCAATCCACTTCATTTATATAGCACGATTTTAACAAACACAAGGTTTCCAAAGTGCTGCACAAAAAAATAATACAGAATAAATAAATAGATAACACAATAAAAAGCATAATGAAAAAAAAAATATAAGGTGTAATAAAATAAATACAATAAAGTGCACTGCCAGCATATGGTAGAGGTATACACATAAGATCAACTACCTGGTGTTAAAAGCCAAAGAAAAGAGGTGGGTTTTTAAGAAGAGTTTTAAAATGAGACAGAGAGGAAGCCTGTCTAATGTGCAGAGGCAGCCCATTCCAAAGTTTTGGAGCTGCAATGGCAATCTCCCCTGAGCTTAAGCCTAGCTTTAGGCACCGTC
>NC_045749.1:5309517-5309640 GCF_008692095.1 Etheostoma spectabile | reverse complement strand
AGCAGCTGGTCAGCTGACCTGAGAGATTGGTTGGGGGTGTAAGGGTGCAGCAGCTCAGAGAGGTAAGGTGGGGCAAGGCCTTTCAAGACTTTAAAAGCAAATAAAAGAATTTTAAAATGAATC
>NC_045749.1:5309379-5309507 GCF_008692095.1 Etheostoma spectabile | reverse complement strand
CGGGCAGCCAGTGGAGTGAAGCTAAAATAGGTGAAGTGTGCTCATACTTGCTTGTGCTTGTTAAAAGACGTATAGCAGCATCTCTAACCTAGCGGCTCTGTCCATTAAAGGTGGAAAAGTCCCAAAAA
>NC_045749.1:5289892-5309369 GCF_008692095.1 Etheostoma spectabile | reverse complement strand
TGATCTTTAAAAAAAAAAAAAAAAACTGAGGTATTGCAAATGATTTTGTTATTGTAGTTTTGTTGCTGCACGCTTGTGAAAAGAATTCCGTTAATGTGCAGATTATGCCAGACAGCGTGTGAACGAAGCTTTAGCAAATAGATTCCCGATAGTATGGAGAGCAATAATAACCACAATGCTGCTTTCTAAATGGCAATTTTGGAAAAGCATTAGTGTTGTTGTGGCATGAAGACTGACAGCTTGTTTTCATATTTCTATGACTGAGAAATTGTAATCTCCATTGCTAAAAATATGAGCTAAATATTCATGTATGTAGACTCAAACTGATTCATTTAACAAGCAAAAACAACATGACAAGTCAACAACTTTCTAATACCAGGAAATGATTTAGACCAATCTGATGTGGAGCTATACATACACATGGAGAGTGGAGAGACATATACAAGAGTTTCTTCATCTCTAAATCTCCACAGATGGTTTGTTTCTAGATTATACCTTTTTTTTTCAGTCTCTAACCCCTTGTTTTGTCTCAACTAATTTCCTTTTAGCCTGCCCCTCTCTTACTAAATGATCTCCCTCTTCACTTCCTGTCCCTTTCACCCTATCTCATTTTCTCTGTCAGATTAGATCACATACTCTTGCTTTGCCCTGACCATCTGCCCCCCTCCCCCCAAAACCAGGCTTCTTAAGACTTCTTCAACCCTTCAACTTTAATCAGCAGGTCGTTGCAAAAAAAAAAGAATGAAATTGAATCTTGTAAGGCTTGGGGGATTTACACAATAAGTTTTTGCAGGACCTCCAAAGACACCAAAAATATCCTATATTACATTACTTAAGTACAGACCTTTTACAATCACATTGAAAAAATACATCAAACATTTAAAGTCTCAAAGTCAGTGTCACCCATATTCAAAAAGAGGGCTTGTTGTTGCTGGTGTGAAGAAAACGGAGGGAAGATTAAAAAAGGAGATTAAGAAGATAACAAGACAGAGAGGAAGAGTGAAAATGTGTCTGACAATGACAAATGACTTCTCACTTTCATTTCTGTGCTTTCTATTCATCTTCCTCCTCTCTTTGCTGGCTGTGAGGCAGTAAAATGCTTAGGGAGAAGAAATATAGTGAAATAACATTTGTGTTACATTTACGTTAAAGATAAGTCTGGCTATATTCTACATTAATCTTATTATCAACAAATGCAATGAAAAGACCAACAGCAACTGATCCTTCTAACGTCAGTAGGCTATTGGCTGATTAGCTAAAGCCTGATATTTCTCATCCCTCTGTGACATAGTGACCATGTGTATTAATCCACAGCTGGACACAGTCCCCAACAAATTGACTATTCACCCTTCTTTCAGTAACATCTGTTAAAAACTACAGTAATTTCATTAAAATATGCATGTGTAATCCATTGATGCATGTAAATATGCAAACCCTTTCCTTACCTTGTGATTTATACTTCTGCTTCTTAGAGCCGGACCATACGACGTAGCCTGACGTGCACCTCTCAAAAAATGTTACAACGTGTCGCGGCTACGCACATCGCTTGGCCGTGGCTTGGTAGCTTTGCATTTCCCCCTACTCATATCCTGGTTCTCCTTCCCCATTAACAACATGCAATCAATGAAAGGGTTAACTTGTCCGGCTACAGATTTGCCACCGTTGTTAGAAAGCACAGGGGAGACACTTTGTTTCTCTCATTATGACTCTAGAGTCGGTACTCGCTCCGAAGCTAATGGCCGTCACTCTCTCACACGCTCTGCCACACACTCCCCACGGTCATACATATTCCGGCCCTGCTATTAAAGAGATCGACGCACACACTAAGGCACAACTATAGCTTCAGGCCATTTACATAGGCTACAGCGAAAGTTCTGCGTGGAGCCTCCCTTTACCCTACATTATTTTAGCAGGAATGAATGGGCCTGGGTCTGAGAGAGGGTGGAGATGCCAGAGATATGCTAGTGTGTGTGTATGCCAGTCATTCAGTCGGCCTCCAACCCAAACAGTTTGTAAAAAGCCAGCCAGCCAAGAAACCAGTTAGAGAATCAGTAAACCAGCAAGTGATTTCATTCATCCATCCATCACAGTAACAGACTTTATCTGTCTTTATCCCTCTCAATCTGTCCTCTCTTTCTACATCTCCCTCTGTCACTCACTTCTCTCCATTTCTGTTTGACACAGTCTGTCGTCTCCCTTCCCTCCGTCTGTGTGTATGGGCAGGTGTGTAGGCATGCGGCCATGGAGGTGAGCTAGCTGTATTAAAATGCTGCTAAAGAAATCTGCTCTGACTGGAATATACTAAGCAGATCATATATCTTAATTTTGACTAAATGATTAGAATTTATAATCCTGCATCAATCAAAGTCCTCTGACAGACACGTCAGGCCACAAAGCTCCCATTTAATCAGATTTTTTCTGAAGCTAATTCACTGTTTGAGTTGACTTTTAATGGGATGCAATCAGGCTGTGGCCTTTGATTTCAGTCACTGGCTTAGTTTCATGCAAAGTCATTTATAGTATTGAATGGTACAACTTTAGTCATTGAACTGGTGACAGCCTGGACCTCCCCTGATGGGACCCAAATCCCACTTTTACACTCAATCAATACAGAAGCTCCTGAAATATTTCACTGCTGACATTACAGCCCAAAAATCAAAGCAATTTGAAACTAATGCAGTGTCAGATTTCTCCTCTTGCCTCTCAAACTTCTCACGCTTCAAAGAGTGAACATACATGTGTATTAATGAGCATATGGACAGATCACAACCCTGATATATATTGTCTGAGTGGCGGAGTGGAATTGTGATTTAAGCGATGAACCTGGGACCTGAAACAAACTGTGGCAAATGAGCAGATTAGAACTTCAATAAATGGAAGTCCACAAGGTTTGCTTTTGGTCTATGACTTTGCATTAATACATGCTGCGGCACCAAGGACTCCACTTTAACTTGAATCTACACAATGAAAATATAATATACAAAGCAGCAAAGTGCAGTAAAACTGCCAGTTGAAAACCTTCTAGCTGTGTACTGTAACATGCTGTAGATGCAGCTGGAGCATCTCACATCATCCACAGTTCAGAATTAACAATTAATGCAGGTTCAGAATAGAGAATACATTGCGTTGGTGCTAAGCTCTCAGTTTCGTTCCCTTCCTGCTTGTTGGTCTCCCTTGCTTGAGGCAAACTATAACCCAGCTCTGTTAATGTCAGAGGAGGCCATTGGTCTTGCAGTGGCGTAAATACACACTGCTGTTTATAAAAGGTCAAATCCAGCTGGGGTACAGTGGGAAAATGGTAGACCTTGTTGTTTGTACAACACCTGTGTAGCCGAAACTCGCAGTTTCAACCCAACAAGTTTGAGACAGAGTAACGTATTTGTGTAGCGTACATGTGTAAAACAAGCTTTACCTTAGATGTTAAGAATAATTCAGAAAATGTTAAACTACTATGAATCTTACAGGATCCCTAAAGTGATAATTTACTTTTGTCACTGAAAACTGGAAAGTTGAAAGACAAACCTCATTTCTCATTTCCAAATCAAACTCTTCAAGGATCTCTCTGATCCTTCCAAACATGTACATGATGTACCCTATTTTTCACTATGTATGTGCATGTGTGTGCCAGTTTGGATCCTGAGGGAGAGCTACGCAGCCATCTTGGCTCAAAAAGACAGTCCCTGCAAGAGACTGGAGAAATCCAATACGCCCTTAGAAACAAATGTGTGTGTGTGGGTGGGTGGGTGTGCGTGCGTGCGTGCATGTATGTGTGCATGAGTGTGTGTTAATCCCATAAATCTTGCATGATCCAGTAAATCCAGACTGGAGGTCATTGATCCTTCACCAATAATACCAGAGCAGCAAGAGTCACATTAAATGTCATCGATTGTCAACAGAGAATCTTGTTTTTTAGTCTGCAGCTGGCCTGACCACCAGTCCTTGAGTTTATTCAGCAACACGCTTGCCTGTTATTATCTTGACTGATAGCTAAATATAAGGTGGACTAGTACTCTGTTGCATTAGCATGTTAATGAATATGGACCTGCACAGGCATCCTGTATTAAATCAGGGATGCAGTTTAATGAAACACACAGACCTTTTATGAGGCACCTTTGTTCATATCTAAACAGTATTTTGTCAGGATTATGGTCACTATGACCAATAACTTTAAGGACAATTTTCTTTAATTTCATGCCAGACTCAAATTCGTCATTTTAAATTTTGTACATAAATGTTGTGTAGATTCAGTCAGAGAAATCCTTCTGACTGTGTTGAAGAATTGTTTTGTTTAGTGAGTGAAACGAGAGAAAGTGGAAGAGAAGAGTGGAACTCTGGGAGCAGATGGGTTGATAATTATAGAGTAGCTAATAAAAAAGACTGAAGAGGAAACAATTTCTCACTTGGTTGCGCGAGCACGCACACACACACACACACACACACGCACACACATACATACATACACACATTCACATACACATATGCTTAACACACAGATATACAGTGCCTACATGCATTGTTTTGGTATTTTGTTACTAGTTTCATTTGCAGCTCTGAAGCTTTGATGTTGGTGAGACCTATTGTGTGTGGAAAGACACACAAAGCAGTGTTTGCAGCTCCACTTTACTGTACGGTTGCCAGTGTTTGCAGTCCACCAGTAACTCACTTTCTTTTTCTGGGCTAAGTAGAAGACTCCTGTTGCTGAAACTTGGATTTTGAATGGTCCTCCATGTTTACTTCTTCAAACTTGCCGGTGCCGGGAAGCAACGATATCCATTAGCAGCATTAGCAACACCTGTAAGTTTATCATTTGTCAGTGAAAATGCGAAAGGCAGAGCAGTATATCCTTTATGTCCCTTACCGGCTAACGTATTTCAAGATGGCACATGAATATGAAGCATCTACCCCAGTTCATGCAAATGGAAATTTCACGGCAATAGGAATACTTGGAATTGATGGTGGTTGTAAATTTTCATGAAAAAAGACATGTTTGTGAACGGGCAACACCGATTTTGATAACTAACAACTAAACACATCACACACTGGACCTTTATGCAGTATCAGAGAAATATCTTGTCAGTGTTGGTTGTGCCCCTGATGGAAACCAAATACTATCAGCCAGCTGTTAAATGGCACACTGACTCCTTTCATTTTTGCAAAGGCAGTGTTTTGATTGTGAAACCATGTTCACAAACTAAACTAAATCTTTTATTTACTCTTACGTTTGTCCTTCTGAGATGTTTTCCAAACCCTTAAATGGTGCTTTTTTTGAAAAAATGTACCAAAGAAGAAAATCTGAAAATGTCCTCACTTACATAAAATATTCAGTTGTCTTTCTGCGTGTCATGTGTCATTTAAAATGACAATAGCCAATCACACAATACAGCTGTTGAAATTATCAGAATTTGTATTCATGTTGTCAGACTTATTTAGGCTGAGAGCATAAAATTAAGATAAAAAACAAATTACGTTTCATGGGTCGCCTGTTAACAGATAACAAAACGGACATGACTTGAGTTTGCTCATAAAATCTACCTGACAAAAAAATTAAATAAAAAAGAAGAAAAATTACAACTTAATTGTTTTTTTGATCATGTAGAGCAGCGGCTTTAACCCGCTGAGACCAAGCAGAGAAACCAGGCTGTCCCCGTCTCACTGCAGGTGATGGCTATGATGCTTTTTGTTGTTTGGCCAAAAGATAGAGTTCAACGGCCTTTTTTCTGTTGTTTTTGATTTTCAGAGGAGAACTTCTTTTTAAAGCACCATAAAAACATGAGCAAGGACATGGGTATCTGATATAAATAATGTTGTTTTTTTTGGTTTAAGCGTCTTCATGTGAAAATGATATATGTTCTGTCATCTCCCAGCATGGTTGTTTCTTCTAGGCAAGACTGTCAGTAAACAAGAATGGCTGTAGGAGGTGTGCGTGTGTGCGTGCGTGTGTGTGTGTGTGTGTGTGTGTGTGTGTGTGTGTGTGTGTGTGTGTGTGTGTGTGTGTGTGTGTGTGTGTGTGTGTGTGTGTGTGTGTGTGTGTGTGTGTGTGTGTGTGTGTGTGTGTGGAAGTTGCCAAGTCACGAGTTGTTTACCGTTAGCGAAGGTCAAATATTCTCTGAATCTCAATATCTCTCACAAACACATGCACACACACATTTCAACCACAGTATACAAACATCTTACACATGATCACAGAACCTCGATCCCTTCTCTCTGGCTGATCCCAGCATCATTACGGCTAAATAGAAAAGGCCATGGGGGAAAGGTGCAAAGGGCATTTACAAGAAGTGAGCAAAAAATCATTTTTGAAAGTCTGAAGTTTTAAAAATTTAAAAATCAAGTTTTGAATATCTAAATGTTTAAAATTTGAATGTCCAATCTCAGAGTTTTGAAATCTGTATGTGCCAAGTGTCAAGTGCTATGTAATTGTTTATAATTCATAAATTCAGTAGCATGTTATTGCGCCAGACATTGTTTTACCGGTAACTAGAAGTGTGTTTTACTTTACTTTAATATATGGGAGAGTTCAGGTGGGTGTTGGGGCCGTGATTGACAGGTGTCAGGTGACATCAGGGAGGAAGCGAGTGCTTTGTCACAACATGCGCCCGTCACTGTCACATAATGATGATGTTTGTTATTCTAAGAGTGAGACCTGAGTGTGTGTGTGTGTGTGTGTTGACGTCGTTTCTCCTTGTTGTGGTGCAAAAAAATCCCACATTAAATCTCACAGTGTAATTGTTGCAAAATGTCATGCATAGAAGAATACTACTGATTGGAATTACATTTGAAATGCAGAGGATATTTCTGCTATTACACATTAACGTCTGCCTGCCAGAAACTACAGCAGGTAACCCCTGCTGCGTTCATTAACAACATTGGCAACATTTTAATTTCCTCAACACAAACAAATCCAGTATGACTTATTCTTTAAAGAATTTGGCATTCGAACATGCTTGTGGCACTTTAATTTGAACATTGTAATGACTCTCAAGTGACTTTAATGTGCCAGTGTTTGTTCTTAGTTTCCAATAATACAGCAACAATCGGTGTACTGTATGTGGCAAACTAATATAAACTCAGAGGTCTTAAACGTCCAGGCTCAAGTTGTCTATATTTGGATTGATCTTAATGTTGTGTTCAAAATATGGTCAGGCTAAGGTTTCATATAGTGTGTCAGAGCTGGAGTGCCCTTGAGCATGGCACTAAATTTATGCAAGCTTCAGAGTTGCAGCTCAATACCTTAATCTATTCATTGAACTTCCTGCTGAGGGTGCAACAAAATCACATTGCTTACAGACATTAAGTATAGAAGTCAAAATGTAAAACTTAAACCATAAACAAGAGTGACTGATTTAATCCAATACTAATTAATTTATTTTAATGCAAATTGGAGAAAGTTGATCTGAGCAGAGTAACCCAGCCAGTCTAATCAATAGAATGACAAAGGATATTCCTGATCAATACAAGAGCTAATCTATTTGCCATGCGCAGCTGAGGGAATGATTGCCTGTCAGGACTGACATTAAGTGAAGAGAATAAAACATCAAGCTGGAATTCACTTTTATTTTTATTGACTGTCTTTGTTGAGGTCCATGTGCTGAGCAGGCAGTCTTAACAGAGACAGTGATGCATGAGTATGAGGACACGCACACATTCAACAACTAGCTCACACACAGTACTGTGCATGTATGAGTCAGATAATCCCCACACACATGCAAATACACACTTTAAGGTACGGTATATACACATGTAGACCTGTATTTAAATACACACACACACACTGACCCTTGTCCTGTGACTAATGAGCAGGTGCAACACATCCTCGTATCTTAACATCATCATTATATTTACTGCCGCAAGGTGGCGGTTTAATCACGTGAATGTAATCATGTGACTGTTTTATTTAACGTAAGGGGCACAGTTTTTAAAATGTAAACTTACGGTTGGTAAAACATCATGGTCTCCTCATTCTGAATATTATATCTATGTGGATTTAGCCTAATTCAAATTGTATTCCTGATGTCTTCCACATCTGTGAAACCACATTTGTTGTTCCATTTAATCAAATAGACACACACTATCTTGAATGGGACTTTTGTACTTCAGTTTAGTTATCTCTATTCTATTATATCTACATACTATTGTGTTAATTCCTCGATGTTATCTCCTGAACCATCTGTGGCGCACTAACTTTATAGGCCGTCTGTTGCCTCGGGCAGTGCAATGCTCGACCTTGTCGAGTGGACGATGCGTGAGTGTGTGTGGAGAAAGGTGACTTCTATCTGTTTGTGTAACAGGTTTAAGCCAGAGGACAGACAATGCAAAGCAGTTCGGTTGAATTAGTAGAAGTGTGTGGTTGTTAGTATTTAACAAAATAATAAAAAATAAATATATATAAATATATATATAAACGCACACACACTTTTCTACCCCAAATATCTCGAGCTAGTTTGGTTCATTGTATATTGTTGCTATGACGATGGCATTTATTGTGGTGCTGGGTAGAGGCCTTTTTTTCTCTGTGGGACTTTTGGCTACTACTAAAAAGACTATGTTTGACTGTGTGGGCTCACTGTTTGATAGATGTATTCATTTCTGCTTTGCAAAGAGGCAAGCTGTGTAGGGGGTAAGGTTAGTTTTCACTTAATTCTATTGGTATAGGTATATAAGAATAGAAAGAATGAGGCAATCTGAGAGGCACAGTGTTGTAAGGAAGAGAAGATAGGGAGGGGAGGAAAAGCCACTCTTGGAGCTTTCCATTTCTTATATCCATCCATCTGAAGTTAATGATGGCCCAGTTGTTGCTCAGACCTCACCTCATTCAGCCTGAGGGGTGAGCATAGAATTAGATGGGGGGGGGGTTGTAATCTGCATTATTGCTTTCCATTTCATTCTTTCCCTCTGCTACAGGCCAGAGAGCAGCCACATGTTAAATTCACCCTGTGATTATCGACAAAAGGAAGATTCAGAGCGATTAGGTGGGATGTTTCACGTTTGAAAAATCCCACCATCAGTTTGGTGGGATTTCATGCAAACCTGGGCTTCATTTAACAGTAACCAGATTAAGACAATTGTTCAATTACATCTAGTGCTGTCAGTTACATGCGTTACTAACGGCATTAACGCAAACCCATTTTAACGGCGTCAATCTTTGCATCGCGAGATTAACCTTCTTCTTGGCCTAGCAAACTTTGTAGTTTTTTTCACATGCTGTTGCAAGAACTAGTAACGTTAGAAAAACTACAACACCACACCAGATCTAGCTAGACCGGAAACAAAACGACAGGCACGCCACACACACTTGTTTGGGCGTGTGAGCCGGCCAAAGAGTAGTAACGTTACGTTTTTAGTGGATGGCGAGCGCGAGACGCTCTGAAATACCACTTGATGGCCAAGCACACACCTGACGCCAATTCTCCCCCCCCCCCTCCACCCTCTTCCAAGTATTTTTTTCACCCTTTCATTGATGGACAGTGTTACATTCTGTGAGAGATAATTTGCTCTAAGTGTGAATAACTGCTCCAAGTGAGAATGTTATGTGTGAAATTGAACACTACAGTAGGCTATGTGCCAATGTTGTTTTCAATAAAAAAAAAAACATGCACAAAGCAAGTTGATGCACCTGTCCTTAATGATAAGAGCATTAAAATGAGTAAAAAATAATGGGACAAAAAGGAATCAAGGGACTATTTAGAATAGATAAAAATGTGTGATTAATTTTGAGTTAAATATGACATTAATGCGATTAATCGGGATTAAATATTTTAATTGTTTGATAGCACTAATTACAAAATTACCTAGCGCTGTTATTGTCTACAGGGCCTCAGAAATGTACATCCAACTTTTCCAGCACTTTCTTCTTTCTTTCCATTATCAGGAGATGTTGCAGTGTGAAAAGAATGACATCTACGAGCCCCAAGAAAAGAAACATCAAGCTAAAAATGACCTCATACTCTGCTCAGCATAGTATAGGATGAAAAAGCAGGTCATTCCTGTTGGTTCTGATTGACAACTCAGTTTGATTTCTTGAATTTCAAGCAGGTCAGGTGTGGCTGTCCATTTAAGGTGTAACTCTAAAAAAGGTTGTGATCTTAAATATATAATGTATCATGCAACAAAATGCATATTGACAGCAGAAGATGTTAGGCGCACTGGGAGCTAAAATATTTCAGATGCAAAGGGAGGTTTTTATTGACCGTACTTACGTTACTCGCAGCATCTATGTGTTAATTGAGGTGCTCTGCTCAAATAACAAAGAGGGGGATTACTGCAGATCTTGTCTCTTTTGATCTTCCTCCATCTCCCCTTACTCTGATTTCTCCCTCCAGATCAATAATAGATACGGCTTTGGGTATTTTGAATGACAGAGTGTTAATCACATTCCAGCAAATTGATTCAGTCATGCAGGGCCTGAGGAAAGACCTATTATGCATTCTGAAAAGGAACTCTTCATCATGCAGAAGGATTGCTGTGGAAATGGGAGGTTTAGTTGGATCTGTCATATTTATAAAAAGTGTACTTCAAGAATCATTGATTGTAGTTAAGTTGGAGAAAAAAAGGCTTTTCAGGTCACTGACAGACTTTTGCTGCAGATTATCATGTACATGCCAAAACGCCAGACTGTGATTGGTTGACTTCTCCCTGACCCCCCAGCCACTGGCTCCCACAGACCAAATTAGCATGCTAACCCCTCAGTCATTGTCTTTGCGACTCAACTGTTTTATTTTCTCTGCTAGTCAAAATATGTTTTATACTTTAGCTCTAACTGAACAGCAGATGCCCTCACCGTGCTGCAGAGGAGCAATATACAGTATACTCATCTTTGCTTCTGTATCGTCTCATCTCTCTTTGTTAATCTCAACCAGTCAGTGTTGATACACGATCAGTAGTGATTTATAAAGGGGGGTGTGTGTGTGTACATGTACTCTGCAGAGTGTTTGTAGTGCTTTTTTTTTAGTGTCAGATTTCATTCCTGTTTTCCATCTATTAAAATGTGTGTGTGTGTGTGTGTGTGTGTGTGTGTGTGTGTGTGTGTGTGTCCATGAAAATGATGGAGCAAAACACACACACACAAAGAGGAAGAAGTGTGCGTGCGTGCGTGCGTGCATGCGTGTGACAACTGTGGCCGGTCAGCTATGCTTCCGTTGCTGAAGAGATACATTTCACATCGTCTGACAGCATCAAAGAGCCGAAAACATTTTTGTCGCACTGTAACAAATCCCTGACCTCAGAAATATCCACAGACTAAGTTTAGTCTGGTGTCATGGAACAAGGGGGAGCAATGGAGCAAAAGATAACCAGAAGAAAGATGGTCATACATTACAAAGCGTTTATTTTCCTTTTTTCCCGCAGCAGGCTTATCTTGGATATGGTTGTGGGTTTTTTTCTGATCTATCAGTAAAACATTTTATAAGATGGCTGTATATTTCATTATTTAATTCAGTCAGTCTTCAGACATGTGCAAATCAGAAAACAGAGTGACTGAAAGACGATGGGACAATGGACAACAACTTAGAGTTTAGCAAGAGTGCAGAAAAAATACACAAAAATGGCTAAAAGGAAAAAATATTATAAGTTTTGTATATTCACACACAATCTAATAAGCCATTCATAAAATAATTAGGCAAAACACATAAAGGCTGTTCATCTACTTTATCACATTACATCAGGTCACCTCATGTTTCATGTTCTAAGAAGCCAATTCTCACCTTTGAAACATGACTGAGCCTCTGACATGGGAGATCACTGTGAGAGATGGTGACTTAGCATTTTTAAGGCTTAAGCATGGAATGACTACAAAATAAAAACCTCAGTAGACAAAACTTTTCAGTAAAACTTGTGTGAGAAATATTGCATATGTCAAAATCTAAATCATGCATGTAAATGTACATGAAAAAATTGTTGCACCGATAATCGGTTTAGAATCGAATCGTTAGCCCCTGAATCAAATTGTGAGGTACCCAGAGATTCCCACCCCCAATTCCAGTGCAGATGGTTTAATGGCTTTGTACTGATGCTTAGTTTGAGGATTTTCCAAACTGATAAGAACTAAATTCTGAATTAAACACTTTATCTTTATTTTATTTTTATTTTTTTTATAAATTTGTTGATTGAATAACCTGACCAGTTTCTGTCCGCACAATACAACCATAATGTGGCTGAAAAGACAAAGACCAGAAAAAAGATGGACGATGGAAAAAGAGAGATATGACTGTTTATCTTCCCCAACTGTCCAGTCAGTACCTAGAACCCCTGGTTGTCATGCTGATGGTTGTATACATTCACATACACAACCTTATAAGGAGAAAGGTCACTTCTGTGAAGGATTCGGCCATATATGGGCATAGTAGAATGTAATTTTACTATAAAGTATGTTGGAGAAACAAATCCTACATTTCCCAGGTTGCGTAAAACCTCCCTGATTCCTAAATACTCACTTATTTTAAATGCCACACACCAAGTTTGTAAAGCAGGCTTTTTACTAAAAGGTCTCCAGCCTTTTTTCTTTGAGACTTTGGAAAGCTTCCTTTAGAGTGATTTATTGGAGTCATTTAACAGGTTCCCATGGATCCAGCATTAACTAGTAGCTCAAAGGTTGTACACCATGTAGTTCTTCAAAGCTGAATAATCTGTGGGATTAATTTAAAGAATAGAAAAGAGAAGGAAGTTGGATGAGAGATGGGGAAATGAAAAAAGTTTTCTCGCTCCCCACCTCGCGGCCTCTTTTTAGGTCGATCTTTCTAACTATTCTCTTGTCGTGCCCCCCCGCCTCCGTAAGCTAAGACAATTAACCCTTGTGTGGTGTTCGGGTCTGTGGGACCCGTTTTCTAATGTTTACTAAAAGAAATATTATACTATTTACTGTTCTACTAACTCAAACCCATTGGCCTTGGCTAATTTTTTGTAAAAAAAACAAACAAACAAAAAAAACAAAATATAATTTATTTTTAATGACCGCACACGGTACATCAACGGTAAATGGAAAATATGAACCATAAATGATTTATATATCATTAGTAGGGTACTAAGGTAAACATATGTTAAGTATTTTTATATAAATTGTTATGGCTGTATTGATTTAAAAGCCCAATAATTTGGTGGGTCCACCAGACCTGGGAACATTGGCTGTGTAACAAAAATATGAACACCACACAAGGGTTAAGAGAACTGGCAGCAGAGCCATTGGAAACGCCTTGGAAACCATGCCACGCTGGCCACACGTCGCCGTGGAAACAATCCGACCCCTCTCTCCTCTCATGGCCACAACAGTGCAAAGTGGACCAGTGAATTGCCAGCACTTTCACTATCTGAACTTATGTTGCATCTTTAAATTGATCGTCTGTCTTTCTTTCATTCTTTTTATTATTGTGGTCATCAAAACCCTGAATTCACATTTATGCTAATATTTAATAGTGAATAAGGGGGATTGGAGAGATGCAGAGAGGAAGGGAGGGAAAGACGCATCCGATAAACAGAAGAGAAGGAAGATAAGCTCATAAACAAATGGGAAAGATAAAAGAAAGCTGAATGATATAAGTAAAGTTAGACATAGATGGCACAAAAGAACAAGAGAATACATTTTCATCATGGCAGTTCATTTGAATTGACTTGGATTCATGAGGTTGAAACACTCAGCTCAGTCAGTAATAAAGCGCGTGTAGGTGTTGTGTTGGGGGGATGCCAAATATAAAGAAAAAGGGAGACAAAGAAATGACTGCAGGGAGGGAGGAGATGGAGAAAGAGGTATTGTCATTGGATTTTGCCAATAAAGCTTTCTGAAGGGAACTCCAAACAGAAACACATAGAGGTGGTGAAGAGAGAGCTGAATGGACCTCGTCGCTCCATGCCAATAAAATCTATTTGGAAATAAGTAGGGTAAATGAAAGTGATTTGGAGTTTGTGTGTAAGTGGCAGGAAGAGAGGCTGGCATTGCCAAGTGGAATAGTGTGCCATTGCTAGACTTAATCGGCCAAAAAAGAGGCGGACAAGAAGAAAGACGGAGGAGGGGAAGTTTGAAAAGAGAAAGATAAGTGAGCTCCTGGATCTGTAGATTGAGAGGAAATGTCAACGGGAGGAAAGAAAGAGCAAAAACAGGATTTTTTTTTTTTCCCTCTCTAAAAGTTTGTAAAGGAAAATGGCAAAGAGCAAGCAGGCAACAGAAAGACAGCGAGGTTTATTGTGTGGTTTCCAGCCCTGTGAATAGGCCTGACATTTGCTTTTCCCCTGCTGTCTTTTGTGCGGTCAGACTCAGCACCGGCAACTACTTCATTATGCCGTTTCCTGCTACCAAGTTAGATCCCACTGCTGCCGGTCGCACATGTTCATAGTAGTGTTTTTAAAAAGCTTCAGACAAAAAAAAAAAAGAAAAAATAGGTTCTCTCTATGCATGATTGATTTATCACATGCTGGATACGAAACAGCTAAAGAGCACAAAGCACTTGATTGGAAGTGCACTTTAAACCTTTGATGTAAATTTACAGCTAAAATCTTCCAGTATCTTACTGTTCAAATGTAATACAGGATCGTACTCTAAATGGCAATGCATTCTGGGAGAAAATAACAATATTACAGCACTATCTGCGAATGTTACAGATTACAGGTATTTACTGTTAAAACCAATGCATCTTGGGAACATTTATTTACGGTAAAATAATTATATATAGTAAAATACAAACAGTACCATAACATTTTAAAACTGTAGGCTTAATGTAAATAAACAAATGCAAAGCTGCTGGCAGGATATTACTGTAAATTTACGGTTAAAGTTTTACAGTGTGCTTATAGTATACATATTAATAACTTAGTTTTGCGAAATTTGATTTGGAGGACATTTAATCGTCGCGAATGTTCATGTGTCGTTCCCCCACTATTAACCAACTTTTTTCTCTGTCTTGTTTTACTACTGACTACAAACGGGATGTTTTGACCCAGCATTAGTGTTATTTTTACATTATTGCTGGGTTATCTACACAAGCTAAAATGTGTTTATTTTGGTCCAGTGTATGGCATTAGAAGCTCAAGTTTTAATGTAAAATTGTTACAAATGTACTCTTGTTGGTGTACAAAACAATGTGCAATGTGTGATTATAACGGTTCACAACATCACCATATTTTAATAAATACACTAGGTCAAAACAACCCACTGTTTTAAGAGGTTTCACCAGTAAAGTTACCACAAGAAAATGTATGGGAAATGTGAGTTTAATTGACAAGTGATCTAGAGCAGTGCAGGCTGCACGGTAGTACGTTCTTAAGCATCCAAGATCAATCCAAAGAAATTTCTGTTTTCCTGTTCACAGAATGCAGTTTTTATATATATATATATATATTTGTACCTGTCCTGATCTATATCAAAGTCATCTGTTTACCCCGGTTTTACCAGCTGCCTCCTCCTACAGTCTACACTGTATTAAACCTACCTTTACTTCCTTACACACATGTACACACATCCGTACACTGACTCCCAGACACACTGAGCGTGTAATCAAGGAAAGAGTAAGAGAAAATAGAAGGGAAGAAGGGAATCTTAGTGAACACACACACATACAGATGTGAAACAGACGGAAAAAAAAATCAAAAGAAGATTAAAGAGTAAAATGGTTTCATGTTGTTCCAATGAATTCTCGTGAAATCTGTTGAGTGAATCAAGAGAACAATAAGTGAGGGGGAGTTAGTGAAAGGAGGTGCAAAGACTTATGCCCCTCTACCTGTTCAGCAAAAATGGAATTTGCTTCACCTTTTCATCAATCACAACTTTTATGGTGACTCTGTTCAGTGGCAATGACACACCTCTAACAGCGTTACATATATAAAGTAAAAATGTCTCCAGCTGTCCTGTCAAAATGAAGGCCTAAAGATGCCCAAAAAATAATCTTAAAGAAAAAAAATGTGTCTTTAAAATGAAAGTATTTCATCCCAGGAGTTCTTAACCCGCCTGATATGATTTGGTTGAATAAACACCTGACATTTATATGCGGCTCCAGTGTTTACATTAAGATCTGGATCGTGTGTGACCGCCATGCACATCATCAATGATTTAGTGCCCTTATCTTTCTGGTGCGTGGGTCTTATTTTTCAAAGTCGAGGAAGAGGCTGTGTTAGAGAAGTGTAATGCCAAAGACAACAGTTAAAGAGAGTCAGGGTCAGGGTAGGAGGAGGGTTGGGGTTTAATAAGGCATCTTGAAGTATATTGTTTCCGTAAGAGGTTTAAGAAGACTGGAAGTTATAGGTGAAGGTTTTTTGTAATGGCGATGCATGCTATTTCGATGTGTAAACAGGATTTTAGACACTCAGAACACCATGTAAGTTGTAGTAGATGTCTAAATAAATGTGGAAAAGAAGAACTTTTGTCTTCAATTCCGGCAAGTTTCCTGAGCTTTGTCTGTTTTTTTTTTTCTTTTTCTCATCATCAATACCTTCAAAAATAGCATAGAATACTCAAAACACACAAATGAATGCCTTAATAAGCATGTTTCATAAAAGGACTCTTCACTTTTCTATTGAATACTTGGGAGATTGTAAAAAGGGCAATCTGATTGAGTCACAAACATATTTTGAAAAATAAATAGTCCGACAAGGAGAGACATAAAGAGAAAGTCAGAGATGAACGTAAAAAAAATCGCAGACAGAGTCGGTGCCTGCGTTAAACTGTTGAATGAAAATATTCACTTTATGGCTGTCTCGGACTAAATCATCTGTTCTTTTTGACACAGATGTCCTGTGTTTGGGGAGATGGTAAATAAATCAGAGCCTACACACACAG
Source organism: Etheostoma spectabile (assembly GCF_008692095.1). Classification (NCBI taxonomy): domain Eukaryota; kingdom Metazoa; phylum Chordata; class Actinopteri; order Perciformes; family Percidae; genus Etheostoma; species Etheostoma spectabile. Next base: position 5,292,616 of record NC_045749.1, on the reverse strand, counting down.
GAGGAGGGCTGTTATTTCGAAGTACTGTAGGGTGAGGTGTGTTAATGTCTGACATCGCAAACTAAAAAACTTAAACTTTTCTGACTGAACCTCCACGGAAAGTCCATGGGGGAGAAGGGGAGAGGCATGAAAAAGATGTCTGACATATGTAGAAGAATTATCCTGCTGGCTTTGGAAAGTATTTGCAAGTCAAAGTATTTGTTGAGAAACGACTGACAACCGACACAGAAAATATTTGACGCAACTCTCTCAGGAAAATATTAAAACCTGTGTCTGTAGGCTACTTTTTAAAACTCCGGTCAATTCCAATACGTAGCTCTGTTGTTTATAAATTTGGAGTGCTGTCAGTAGAGAGAAAAACTAAAACAACTAGTGCTGCTTACACCGACTTATCCTCCTGCTAACGTTAGCACCCAACAGGCTTAAACAGGGCACATGTTAAACATGTGTTTAGCCTCTAAACATGTTCAAAATGTAATTAAAAGTGCCCTGCCATGTGCAGTGATTCCTTCAGTGTGAACACAGTGAATCTGACTGCTGTAGATGTGAGAGAAATGCATGAAAGTTGTGCTAATTCAGCTGTGGTTAGATCCGGTGTTGAGACGGCAGTTAGAGAGCTTAGGGACCGTCTACAAACTACAACACAGAAAAGAGATACAACTAAAATATGTAGGCTATCAATATAATGATTAAATAAGATGTGTCTCCAAACTTACCTCAATTATAACTTGTCTCCTGCTAGTTGTACTGCAACATCTACTTTAAAAAAATAACCATGTGTTTATTTTTTTTTAAATACGTTTTTTATCTCTTTTCGACGGTCCCAAAGCACTCCTCACAGTATCACCACAGGAACTAAACACAGCTTTAATTAATTTCTTTCCCATCTACAGTAGTTAGATTCACTGTGTTCACTCGGAAGGAATCTCTGCACATGGGTTGGTACTATTAATGACATTTTGAACATTTTAAGAGGTTAAAAAGAGGTTTAAAACTTGCCCTGTGCAAGCCTGTTGGGTGCTAACGCTAGCATGAGGATAACACGGTGTGGGCAGCACCGATTAGTTTAGTTTTCTCTCTACAGACACCAATCCAAATTTACAAACAACAGAGCTACGTGTTGGACTCGACCAGAGTTCTCCTTTAAAGAATTTTATTGCACATAATCCAGAAAAAAACAATTGCATATATGTTGTTCTGTGTAGTTTTAGGAGTGTGACAATTTATGCATATGCTTGGACATAATATACAAGTCTAGACTTGAAACTTGAAATTGACCATATTGTTATTCCCAAGGACAGTAAACGAACACAAAAAAAAATCTCTATCTGGCGGAAGGGTCTGAGCTCGGGCCCACAGAGAGCAAACTATGGGTATGCCACTGTAGGTCTAATGAGGTCTTTATTTCTGAGGTTGGAGGTATATTCTAGAATATTATCAGGGAGCAGGTGGTAAAAAGAAAGTGTTTTCAGTTCCACGGTTGTGGCTCCAGAGGCTCGCCAATCCACTTGACTGTTTGTCACTCTCTATCAGCGCTGATCCCATTGCGCAGCTTAGAGCTCATAAATGGCCTGAAAAGGATGGAGCACTGCAGCTCGTTTGGCAGCATCAGCTTATTAGCATTCACATCCCATCTTGCTCTTTTACCGACTCTCTCGCTCTCTCTCTCTTTCTCTCACTTTCTCTTTACACACCCATACACAGTCTCTCTCTTTCCCCAGTCTTATCATGCGGTTGGTTCGTACATATAGAACATGATATATGTAATGTTACTTTGTTCTGCAGCAACTTCATCTGTCCGCTTCTTAACTTTTAACCAGTTTTTGCTCTAAATGCAAGTGTGTGTGTGTGTGTGTGTGTGTGTGTGTGTGTGTGTGTGTGTGTGTATATGTGTGCGTACATGCACTTTTGTGTGGTACTTAAATTGCTGAGCTCAGCAATCTCTCACTTAATCCTGACTGGAGTAACTAAAAGCACCATTAACCAGTGCCTCTCTCTCTCTCCTAACCTCTCTCCCTCTCCTGTTTTGCAATCTCCCAGCTGAGTATTAGCATTTTATGGCATAAGGAGGCAAGAAATGATGTACAAACAAATGGAGTTAGGTGTGGAAAGAAAGGCCCCGTCACATCAGCATTAATAATTACAACATTTTGCAGCAAGACAAATACATTTCAATGGAATTGCCCCGATTAGCAGAATTGTTCACAAGAAGGAAGTAAATCTGTGCAAATTTTAAGTGTGGATTACAACTTGAACTGAACAACTTTGAAATACTAATTTACACAGTGAAGTAGCGCTAAGGTGTGCTGCATTTCAATCTGTTTCTCTTTTTTTCGATGCAGGACTGTCTTCTTTCTCGAACACACACCAAAGTAATCTACTCTTGCCTAAAAGCAGCAATGCTGTACATTTTTTAGCACCGACGGGTCATGTCTGTGCATGCGTGTGTGTCCTCTGGAGTTTAAATACTATACATTACTGAATGTGATGACGCAATCCAGAATTCAATGGAACACTTTTTTCACTAGCAACAAATAGAAGAGTGTGTTTCCACTCTGGACCAAAACGCATAAACACACCCACGCGCTCTCGCTCTCTCTCACACACACACACACACACACACACACACACACATACACACACACAAATAAAAAAAACAAGTTACCAAAAAAGGTTGGCACTTAAAAACACCAACAGCTCCCATGAGTTTCTGAGAAGTTCAAG
>NC_045749.1:5269892-5284892 GCF_008692095.1 Etheostoma spectabile | reverse complement strand
TGTAGACTATTAATGAGAGCTTTGCTAGCAATGCGGGTGCCAACTGAGGAGGTGGCTGTAGCTGCTCTGGAAGGAGACCCACTAAGTGAAGGAATCAATCAACACGTTGGTAAATCTGAGTGAAACGCCAACTTTATTAACATCATACAAATGTGAAACACAGAAGCAGTACGAGAGACAATAAATTCCAAAGTCATAAAACTTTCCTGTGTACTTCCTTGGTTATAATAAGCTTTGTATTAATTGAAGTAGTAGTAGAGGCCATTATTCTCTCAGTGGGAATGTAAACATTGCTGTTCCCTGAGCCCTTCCACTCCATCATTTGGGAGGTGAAGGGCCTTGCTCAAGGGCTCCACCTTGAGGCAGGGGAGGGTTTTACTCCATCACTTCAGCTGCTCTGTGAGTGTTGAGTGACAGCCTGTTGGTCATGAGCTTCTCCAGGCCAGAAGGTGAAAACTGCTTCCCATCTGCTGTTACAGGACAGTGATAAATGGCCTGATCTGTCTATTGTAATGAGTTAACCCCTGGTATTTCGATCCTGTTGGGGTTGGTGGTGGGTGTGTGTGTGTGTGTGTGTGTGTGTGTGTGTGTGTGTGTGTGTGTGTGTGTGTGTGTGTGTGTCTGCGTATGGCATTTTAATGGTTTACCCTTTACTGTGTTTCTATTATGCAGCTGATGAATTAACCTGTAAGGCTGTAAAATTAGATTTCTACCAGGCTTCTTTATTTTTTGTCATCAATGAGCCATGCTACGGATGGGAATACTGTTGGTGGTACAAATATAGATGCATTCATCTACTGTGCACTTTTTAGGTACTTGTACTTTACTTTGATGTCAGGGGTTAGTGTTGTACTTCAACTCAATTTAATTTGACAGCTTTTACAATCAAATTGGGTAGAGCATAGTCTAACATCCTGAAAAAGGCTCATTCTTCACAATAAGTACATTTATTTTGAAGCCTTAAGCACATTGAGCTAATACTTGTACTGTATTGTACTTGTAATACTTCATTTAATAATATTTTTATGGTGTGGTATTGCTACTTTTACAGAATAAACCTTTGAATACTTCTTACAACAGCGCAGACTAGAGACAGATGTAATCTACATGAGCCAGCTGTCGATTCCAAACATGTTGCAGGCCTGTGACAGAGATAATGGCTTATATAAGTGTGTGTGTGTGTGTGTGTGTGTGTGTGTGTGTGGTGGGTGTGTGTGTGTGTGTGTGTGTGTGTGTGTGTGTGTGTGTGTGTGTCCGTCCCATTTCACACCCTGTAGGCCAGATTATGAGTATTCTCTCACATGTCTTTGTTATTGCCTGTAGTGGATTTGGATCCGAATATGGGTTTTGTTCCAGACTGGAAACACAGATAAACACACACACACACATTCACACATACGCCCACAGGCACTTACTCACACACATACTGTACACACACTAGGTAGCGCTCCATAGCCCTGTGACCTCAGATATTAGCTTTCCTGCCATATGACTGAGGCCAAGTGCCACAATAAATACACACAGTCAGACACACACTCTCTCTCCACACTGAGTCTTGCTGGAGCATGAATTTGGTTGGTAAATAATCGGCGCTGCACTTGGCAGTTAAAGTATTGGTGAAAACCCGGCTTCAGAGAAAGAAGTCATTGGCTTGTATTTGTTCATCAACATTACGCTGTTACAGTTTACAGGATGATTTATTGCTGTTTTGTTCAACAGTCAATGAAAGGTTTGGATGGAGAATGAAAGCAAAACATTAATATCTAAAAATGAGGAAAATTAGACTTTGGCTCATGGTACAGGTTTTTGTAACATTTTGGCTTAAATCCCAAACCAGAGCTGGTTGGGGGTGTTAATTGAAGGTGTTGATTGCAGCAGCAGACATTTTAAAATAATCACTCCTTCATTGTTATTTTCCTTCTCACTCTTTCCTTTTTGTTGCATCGATCTTGGATAACTTCTTATTATTCTAATGTCTCAGATGTGTCTATACGCTGATCTCTTCAACTTTAAAGACTGCAGTATAGATCATTTCACTTTTAATTCAGCCAGAATTGTGAAGAATAATCTACAATTAATTTGCTAAAGCACTTGTTCTTAGGTATCTTTTACAGGCTGTGTATTGTTCTGCAATTTTTTGGTTTCTGTTGATTTTGATGAAAATTAAATTCTTGGATTGGCTTAATTGACGGTGAATTGTCCTGGTTTCCTAGAGGCATCAAGGAAAATATTACACACAGTCAGACTTCCAACAATTACCACTGCATGGGATTAGCCTGTCAAATAGTCTCATCAGAGTAAAAAACAATGTGTGTATAAAATACATAATTTGCAGACCTGTTGCTGGGTCTTAAAAGCTTCTTGGTTGTACATGCCAAATTCATCATCGTGAGTCATGGGTGTTCTCCTGCCAAAAGAACTAATAGAGATGATAAACTCTCCAGCCACTGCGAGTCTTCATTTAGCTTTTAGCATCCAAGTGAAGACTTTTTTTTTCCTAAAATAAAAAAATAAAATTTAAAGCTGATATCAGGCTTGAGTGGAAGATTGAATTGAGCTTTTATCGGGGCCGCAGGCTGACAGAGGGGTTTATCAGACCAATCTCATCAGACTAATGGGAGCTTCTCCAATAGCACCCGAGATCCATCTGACATCAGATGTTATGCTTCGATTAGGTGGAAATATAACCGTTAATGTTACCTGATAACTAAGCTTTCTTGGAGATTTTGGTCTTGATGTCTTGATATTTAGATGCTTGTGGGAAAACCAAATGCAGCTCTTTTCTGTTTCCTCTTGCTGTTCCACTTTCCAGTCCGTCCTTTCCTCACTTTTCTGCCTTCTCTTTTTTCCTCCTCGTTTCTTCCTTTCTCCCCCTTCCTCCTCCCCCTCCTCAGTAAAACCATCAAGGTGAGAATTATCGACGACGAGGAGTACGAGAAGAACAAAACCTTCTACTTAGAGATCGGAGAGCCTCGCCTGGTGGAGAGCAGTGACACCAAAGGTCAGGAAGGGGCTGAGCCTCTTGAACCTTGAGCCCTAGACCACAAGGTGTCGGCCGCATTGCAGAGGCTGCATGTTCCCAACACATGGAGGCACACAGGAGGAGATTATGATTTATTTCTTGCTCATGTACCTCCTGATGTGTCCTCACTATGACTGTGAACATGCAGCAGGTTGTGGATCACCTCATCTCACCACATCCATTACTCCTCCTCGTCTGTGTGTGTGTGTGTGTGTGTGCGTGTGTGTAAATACCTTGCCATGTTGTTTGTTTACCATGCATGCATTTACCACCTCCCTTTATGTGTGTGTACGTGTGTGTCCCATACAGGAAGAGCATAACCATTAGGATCTTAGACCGGGAGGAGTACAATAAGCAGTCCTCCTTCTACGTGCTGCTTGAAACCCCCCAATGGAGACGCAGCGGGAAGGAACGGACAGGTGTGACAGCCAATCAGCGCTGAGAATGTACTTTATGCGGTTTTTCGGAATTCTGAATCAACAGGCCAAAAGCACAATTAATCAATACATTCTTTTTTTTTTGTTACTTTTTTCATTGATACAACACAACAAAACTAATTCACACTATAGTCACATCATGAAAGATTTGCTAATGCAGCTGCTGTGTTGTTGCTTTTCCCACCAGAAGAATATTAATATGGCTCTGCAGATAATAAGTGTGTCCCAATTCTGTACTACATACTAATGCTGCGCAGGTTTTGAGTTTATAGTGTGTTCACACTGTCTGTCCATACTTACCCTGATTTTGTTTTTGGACACTATTCCACCACAATGCAGTGCACAGAGGAGCAGCTTGTATAGCATTGTGACAAAGTGAAGAGCACTTTGTACAGAAACCAATACTTTAAAAACAGAACAGTAGGCTGTACTGTTGATTGACGTGTGAGCTCTGCAAAGTGCAGAACAGAAATGCCAAAAAATGGGGACGATGAAAAGAAACAACCGAGACATTACTGGTTGGAGGACATAACAGAGTCGGGGCCCTATTTAAACAATCTCAAACGCAAGGATCAAACGCCAAACGCAAGTAACTTTGTGGGTGGATCTCAAACGCTGTTATTATACCGGCAGGGTAAATGACTCTTGCGCCCGACACGTATCTAAAATGGGTTGGTCTGAAGTAGCTACATTACTCATAGGTGTGGATTGGGCGTAACGGGCAATAAACCAATAAGAGCGTTATTTCACATTCCCTTTAAAAGGATTGCTATTATAATGGTGGATTTTCTAGGCGCACGATCTTATGGGCGCACGCCAGAACCGGTTCACAGCCGAGGAGACCGCCGTTTGCTATTGATTTTTCTTTTTGACCAAATGTAAATAAAGAAATGTCACAAAAACATACTTTACAATGTTTCGGCCTCACTCTCAGTGAATCACGAGGTTATGAATGCATGGGGATATTTTTGCAGTGTAGTCTAACATTAGACCGAGATCACCTTACTATAGACGATGCAGCTCTTCTGTCTCTCCTATGCCGTTCTGCTGCTGGGACATTTGGGTTAAGTGGAATCGGCACATGCAATTCAACATCACATCGCCTTAAGTCCTCTAATAGTTCCTCATTGATGTCATCAACACATCCACAATTAATGGAAATGTTGTGTAAAACAAGGTCATATTTTTCCTTGAATTTATGCATGGTTTGCAAAAATGGGAACTGGTGGGTCCGTGAGATGAGAGAAGCAAAATGTATGTGCGGTGGGCCCACTCTACATTACGGCCAAGCATGCGTCCTTAAAATAGCATCTGAATAACGCGCCACTGACTTTGGACTAGGTTTTTCCTGGTCTGTGGTGGAATTGTTTTCTGAAACTGCAAAATAGCACTAGGGAACGCTTGCAACGAAACACTCCTCCTCTTATAGGAATGATACATGCTTTGGTGTACAAAGTCAATTGCACTGGGTGCAAGATAGGGCCCTAGGTGGTATAATCATCTCAGTGGATTTTTTGCAATTTGAATCATATTTATAGTTTAGAAAGCCTATATAAGAGCCCTTTAAAGTTGACAAGAAAGAAAAGCACTTTTCACCTGGCAACGTTCAAGACATAAAATCAAAGCAGTGGTTGCACTTAAATTGCACATACAGTATTCCTAAGGTGACAAAATGCACAGCTGCTCCCTGATAGCATGTTTCAACTGGCCTGTTGATTTGAGATTCAGGTTGAACATCCTCAGGAGCGATTCTGCTTCCCCCTTCTTTATTCCTGCCCCCTTTTTTTCTACTTTATCTCCTCTGCTTCTCCTCAGAAGTCTGTACAGAAAACTCAGTGGGAATCACACCTGTCCTCTCCTTTCTTCTCCTTTCCTTCAGCCCTGTTCTCTGGTTTCCCCCTCATCCAGCCAAGAGCTTTTAATGCTTTAAGATCTGTTCTCTGCTGGTGTTTGAAAATCTCCCCACTCTCTTGGGATTATTGGCACAAAGAAGACAAATAGAGATAGTATCCAAGAGGACGTTCACTGTGAGCATGATGTGAATGGCATTCATTGGCAGCTAAGTTACCTTTATCCCAACAAAGAATGCCAAAGAATCCCCAAAGTAAGAAACCACCTATTGTATAAATGAACACCCATAGCAGAAATATCACAGTGTCGATGCAGAGTTTTTGGCAAAAACATAGTTATCATGACAAAAATGACTGCTATTACCATTATGGATATTTCAGCACTTGCATCTTTTTCCACGATATAAAGAGTTGAGATAGCATCCAAAACAACGCACACACGCGTATCCTCTGCCACGTGCACCATCTGTGCTTCTGTTTTCCACTCTTTATCTCTTCAGAGCTACTCATCTCCCTTTCTTAATATCACCATCTAATGTAATACAGAGTGGTAAAAACACAGCCACTTACCACTTGTTATTTAATTGCCTTTCAAACACACACAAACAAAGTGCCTTTATTAATAATTTCAATATGAACTTAAATTGCAGTTTATGTTGATAGTGTCTTAACTCAAAGCAAATGCATGTTCATGTGAGTTGGAAATAGGATGTATTTTGAGGTAAATCAGCCCAGATCAGTGTTTTCAAGTTGTTGTCTTAAGAAGAATCTATGCCGTTAAACTCTACTGGGCACACTCATTAAATGATACTCTATCTCTGTCACACACACACACACACACACACACAGCCAGAGAGCAGTGCTATCAGTTTGTTAAAGGCAGCGTGCATTAACCAGGCATCAGCAGTGTTTATAGTGATGAGGGGATCAAAGACAAGGGCTGGATATCGCATTATCACAGTCAGGAGATCAAACACACCTCCGGGATACACAGAGACAGACACATACAAACACACACTTATATACACACACTCATGGTTTAGGGCCTGCAGTGGGTTTGTGTTTAATGAGTGGGTTTTATGAGCTGATGTGGTGGTTCTCTCTGTGCTAAATTGTCCTTGCACAGATCTTTATGGCCTCGGACTGTGCGTATGTATGCACACGAAGGCTTATCATTATGTACTTTCTTGTGTATACACGTGTCTCTATCGCCTGTATATGTGTGTTTGCCAGTCCAGAGTCTTGTTTTTGGGGGGGAAAAAGCTGTGGCACTAAATCTTATACATATATATTTATCATCAGGAGGTTTTGCTGTATCCTCACGGCTAATCATTAAAAGTAATTCCTTGAAAATGCTGTACAACATCATTCCAAGTTCCCCCCCCCCCCATAATATTACTAAGCAACACAAGCTAATGATCTGCTTACAGTCTACATTCATAATGTATATGAGGTAATAATTTGGTTACACTTTACTTGAAGGTATCTATGTAAGAGTGACAGTCATGAACGTGTGTGACTTGTTTTTTATAACGCTTCTTTTAGTAAGTGTCATTCGGTTTTGTCATGACAAGTTATGGTTAGGGTTCATGTGTCATGACTGACACTCTTATGTAGAAAACTTAAAGCGTCACCAATAATTCTTACCATTGGACAGGCATATTTTATCTGCATTTACATTTTGTAGCAGAGACATAATGACAGTCTGTGTTCAAACTAAGATTTGTTTTTTCATGTTTTCTTATTATTAGTGTTTTGGAAAAGGCTTATAGATGAACTACTCTCATACAGTGAGACTGGAATTTAAAATTGATTTTCTCAATGCATTTTGGCACAACCCCATGTTTTAAATCTGCTTTTAAGCATCCTGCCCCAGAGACCACCCACCAAAACAGGCACGATCACTCTCTAATGTTGATTAATGTGTGCATTGTGCCTTCAGATAAAGCAGCTTCAGGGGTGTACGAGTAAAAGAACATAGTGAGCTTTTCTTTTTTAGAAGTTACTGTTTCATGTTCGATCCAACCGGCACCTCATGAGTGAAGTGTCCCAAAGCCAGAGATAAAAGCCTGATACTCTTTTCCTTTTTTGCTGTTGCTGTTTCATTTACTTTTCTTTTCTTTTTTGCTGTGAGCAACAAAGGTTGAAAGGATTAACGTACTGACTAAACAATACCGGATCTGACATCTGCTATGACGAGCTACACAAGGTACAGTCGGAACGATGGGGAGGTAAACAGTGTAGTTCAGTCATCTCTCTTGTAGCTGTTTGATTTTACTGAGAACAGGAGGGATGTAACTGAGTAACAAGGCTATTACCGGTTGCAGCGCTGAATGGACAGTTGGGGGCTGCTGTTTATGTATAATGCAGCTTGAAATTCACACTTCCATTATCTAAAACAGATGGAGGGTATGGTGATTTTTTTGTAAAGTACTCTAAAAAGCTGAAGTTTTAAGATGATGGATAATGGCCGTTTAGCCTCTTAGTCATCTGACCTAGGGCCCTGTTCAACAATCTAAGCGAACAACGTGAGGCACAAGGCGCAGGTGCGTTTAGGGCATGCCCAAATCCACTTTTGCTAGTTTGACAGCAGAAATAAGGGTCCATGCTCCAGGCGCATGGTTCAAAAGTGTTGTACTTCGTGTCTTTATTAGTTTATAGGTGTGTTTTGGGCGTTACGTGCAATAAAGCAATAAGAGTGTCATCTCCCATTCCCTTTAAATAGTCACACGTGTTTCTACCTTGGCGCATTGCTAGTACGATGGCCGATTCGCGCTGTAATATTTTTATTTTAAATCTTTTGCATGTGTGTGTGTGCTGTTGTGCTTCCCTGTGTGTGTTTATCAAGCATAGTGTACGCGCACTGTGTTAAAATAACAATGAAATGCTGCCCTATTGACTTTAGACTAGGTTTTTGTTGGTCAATGGCGCGATCACTTCCCGCTGCCTCAAGATAGCAATACGCCAAGAATTCAACTGAACACACCTCCCTGTAAGACCAGCACGCCCATGGGCGCACAGATGGGCGCAGGTGCATTTGCTTTATAAACGACATGGGCTCTGGACAGGAAGTTGACAACTGCATCGGTCTTACACTAGTAAAGACACTTGCATCGGGCTGCACTGGGTGAAAGATAGGTTCCCTATACTTTGATGAAAACACACGTACCAAAATCTGCTTTAAGCAGTGTGATTTGTTTTAGCCTCATCACCATAATTTCCACTGGACACAGGCAAAGTAATCCCTGCTAGTTCAGTGTGTGAAAAATTTATCACAAGTAATCCAGCGGCTGCTACTAGTTCTCATTTCTTCAAAAGAGAAAAAAAGAGGCTTGCCATTAACTTTTTCATTGACCTATTTCATCCTGTTCTATTTTTGGGAGCGTTTTTGTCATGTTCTAGAATGACTTTCAACAACCTCTCGGAGCAGGTGTGAACTTGCATTCAGCTTTGGTTTGTTTGGGCAGGTGGAGCAGGATATTTATGCTGCTTTCATGTGCTCCTCGGATGGTCCTTTTCCTGGGTTGGGAAGTTGTTCTTTCAACTCGGGTGTGTTCATAAGCTTTAAGTTGTAATTTGGAAGAGAAAAAACATGGACACTAAAAAGATGTGTTGTATTTTTTTTCGTTCACATTAATAGCGACTGTACTAGTTTCCAGTATTTATTTCCAGTTTGAGGCTTTATGATATTGATTTTGTCCCAGACTTGTTGCTGCACCAGTAACTTCTAAAATTCTGCTTTATCTTGTTATCAGGGTTGATGCTAATAAATAACTTTTCTTACTAATTTAGGTCACTCTACGTGGACAGTTAAAACCTAATACCATAACAATAATAACATGTAAGCAAAATATTGTATGCAATACATGAAATAATATGTGAATTTGCCAATTTACCGTCAACTTTGAGTAGTTCCAACTTGAGGGGGCATTCACGCAAATTTTCCCCAGCTAGTCATTTTTCCTTTTATTACCACACCACATGTGTATACTGTATGTGGTGGATTATTCTTTTTTAAAGAAATAGAATGCGACTCTGACTCCTGCTGAAGGTGTTTTAGGCGATCACAATAGGACATTTTCTTCTGAAGGTAAAAGCTAGATTCCCTGGAGTTTTTAAGAGTTTCCAGATGACCCTGTTATATTGTAGGTTTTTGAGGAGCTTCAGGACAGCGGGGGGGCAGATGAGAGGTCACTGCAGCCTGTGACCCTCCGTCAGTCATCCGGGTGGGAGAAAGTGCAGCGGGAAGAAGGAACAGTGCTGAGAGGGAAACCAGCTGAAAACACACGCGCCCTGCAGAGGGTGATGACCGCATGTTCTGACAATACCAAACACACACACACACAGTATCAAACATGCACGGACACACACAACTCGTAGAGTAACATACATGTGACTACACAGATGCATGCACAAACACACACACACACACACACACACACACACACACACACACACACACACGTTAATGTGTGTTTATATACGTATGTAGCACCTTTCAATGTCCTCACTGTACTTTTTGTAATCCTTACTCTGCCGTGTGTGTGTGTGTTTGTGTGTGTGTGTGTGTGTGTGTGTGTTTGTGTGTGTGTGTGTGTGTGTGTGTGTGTGTGTGTGTGTGTGTGTGTTCTGTTATGCAACAATACATACCATAATAATTAACCCTGGCATGATTAAGACATGTGCCAAAACAACACAAATTAATTGGATACAAGATTATTTGTTTATCATGCCAGTTTGTGCCGGCGTGCGTGCGTGCGTGTGCGTGTGTGTGCGTGCGTGCGTGCGTGTGTTCACCAGGGTCTTTCCATGTTAAGTTAAATCATCAGTTACTGTCCCAGTACTATTTGTCATTAGTAATATTTGAGTGAGTGACATTTACATTAGCAATAATAAATGTTCATTGGAAATTACTTGTTACTATCAGTGTTTTAAGTGTAAATAAACAAGTTGATGATGGCACAGAATATTTTTATTAGATTGCAGATTCATCAACTCAATCACAGATTGACAGTAGAGCCCGATACCTATAAAAATATTTGGTTATTTAAAAATCCAATATTCTGATATATCGGCCAATATATACAGTATTTTTTTTTTTATCCAGAAATTACCCTAACATTAGTTATTTGTAGTTATTTATGAGTTCTCACTAAAATAATATGATTATTATTTGTTTTTTCACAACAGAACAGAGGAACATCAAAATACATAAAAGTTCTGATAAATTAAATATATAAACATGCAAACTTAAGATATAAAACTTAAAGTCCTTTGAACAAAATCACATTAACAAAAAAAACAAAGCAGTGTTACCAACGTTGTAGAGCGCCCTCTGGTGGACAGACTATACAACGGCAACACTCATAACATGGTTGACCGTCCGTTTTTATTTTATTTTTTTTAATTATTCTGATTAATTTAATTATCGGAATAATTTATTTGTCATTATAAATGGTTCTGATGAATGAATATTTAATTTATAGTATATATATATAGATATAGATATAGATATATATAATATATATCTATATATATATCTTTTTTTTTAAATTGGCCATTATCAGTGTAAACCACAATCTTCTCTTCTTCTTCTTCCTCTTCCCATACTAAAATCTCCTCAACCTCTTCATCCTTCCACTCCTCTGCCTTCTGCTCCTCTTCATCATTCTCTCACTTAATTCTGAGTCTCCTCTTCTTCTTCGCATGCTTCTCAACTTTCTCCTCATCAGCCTCTTCATTTTCATTCTCTGCTTTTTTTCTCCTCTCTTACTTCTTCTTTTTCCTGCTTTCTTCTCAACTTTTTTTTCTTCCACATCTATCACTTCCTCACCGTCCATTTTATTCTTTTCGCCTTATTTCTTGTTCCTCCCCCTCTTTCGCTCTCCCCATCATCCTCCTAACTAACTTCCTCTGTTCTCGTATCTACCACCTTCCTTCTGAACTAGTCTTCACCCTCCTTTTCTTCTACATTCTATCTTCCTTTTCTCTTTCTCTCCTTTAGTTAAAAGTTCCACTTGTTTTTCTCCTCTGCTCCTATTCTGTCTCCTCCTATGGGACTCTCCAAAAGTGTGACAGAGTAACATCTCCTTCTTCCTCCTCCTTGCCTTCTCCCCTGCTGTACTGTTAATCCCATCAAAGACTGTCTTCTCCTGTCTTCTTTCTCCTTCCATCTGCTCATCTCCTCTTTGTCACTGCGCAGAAGTTTCTCCCCTCTGCTCCTCCTTCGGCTTTATATGTTGACAGTTTGCAAAGATACCTCCCCTCCCCTCTTACTCTCCCCTCCTCTTCTGCCTTCTCTGACGGAACCTGAATCCATCAAACATGACAGGGTGTAAAAACCCTCTCGTCGCCTCTCCTCTCTGTCGATTTTTCATTCTTCCCTTTGTCTTAACCCCTTTTCCCCCACCTTTCATGCCGTCCTATGCCCTCTCTCTGTCGTCTCCCATCACTTCTGTTGAACTAGGGACTCTAACCCTTTCAAAGCATGACAATGTGTGAAAGCCCACACACACACACACACACACACACACACACACACACACACACACACACACCCATGCTACGTCTTGTCAGCACATATTGACCTCTGTATCTTTCTGATAAAGAGACAGACAAACCTCCGAAATGAAAAAAACTGAAAATAAATATTCAGTTGTATTAATATATAATTATTTAATCCACGTGTATCAGTACATTTCTTTGTGTTCAAATGCAAAATGAGCAGCATTCTGTAAAATTTCTCATAATTTCAAGGCCTCACACATAATTTTGAATTAGACGATATTATTTGTTTTTTCACAACAGAACAGAGGAACATCAAAATACATAAAAGTTCTGATAAATTAAATATATAAACATGCAAACTTAAGATATAAAACTTAAAGTCCTTTGAACAAAATCACATTAACAAAAAAAACAAAGCAGTGTTACCAACGTTGTAGAGCGCCCTCTGGTGGACAGACTATACAACGGCAACACTCATAACATGGTTGACCGTCCGTTTTTATTTTATTTTTTTTAATTATTCTGATTAATTTAATTATCGGAATAATTTATCTGTCATTATAAATGGTTCTGATGAATGAATATTTAATTTATAGTATATATATATTCATTCTCCAAACTTTTGCCTGATTTTGTACATTGAAACAATTTTACATATTCATGTCTGTTAATTTACACTCAATTTGTACATTGTACCCAATCCTAAATAGGCTTGACTCTAGACGTCACGTCGGGATATGCAAGAAAAGATTTAGCCTGTTCCAAACGGCCACTCTCAAAGGCAGGGTGCCAGGCTTAATAATCGTTTAGACATGGGAATAATGGTGACCATTTCATTTTTTGAACTTGGTAGTACTGATGAACGATGCCAGACATAGTTGAGTAAAGAATAAAAACAAGAAAAGTTCAAACCCTGGCTGTTTTCTCACCTCTGCACGTCAATCACTGCATGAAGTGTGGTTGCCAATGTCGGATTGTTGGTTTTGAAAGGTTATTGAAATGATCTGAGACTGACCCTAATTCCAGCATTGGAACTGTTTGCTGTACTACTAGCAGCTACTTTCAAACCAGAGTATCTGATATCATAAAAACCATTTAAGGTCCTCATGTAGAAAGAGTACAGAGAGTGGGTCTAGTTGATGCACTTCAAATGCTGCTGCACTGCTTGCTTTGTTTGACACATGTCTAGAAAGACACATAACAAGCCTCCATCATGTAGGCCTACTGTAACTGTCTTTAAACTGGAAGAAATAATTAGATCTGGAGAATTTTAACCACACTAACTTTTAAACCTTATTTATACCAAGAATAGTAGTTGCTGATTTTACAGTGCATGCATTATATTTAAATCCAACAGGACAAATGATTTAGGGATTTCAATCAGGATAAGGACCAACAGCATTTTGGGATGTCTAAACAAAATACAAAGGTGTTCATTGAGGAAGAATCTACTACACCACTAATGGAAAGTAGATCTTAAATAACGCCTTAAATAATAATAAATAATGATGATTGAAAGAGTATCAAATACTTGGGCTTTCTTACCAAAACAAATGCTGTTTTTCCTTTGGTGCAAGAAAGAAATTAATTCAAGCATAGTTTTTATCAGCACTTGATTACAGTGATATTTTATACATGCAAGCAAATTCGCCATCACTGAAAATGTTGGATTTGGTGTACCATACTGCGTTCGGTCTGTCACTGGCTTGGGTTTCCGCACACATCATTTCAAGTTGTATGAGAAAGTGGGTTTGTCTTCTTTATTCAACCGTAGAATGGAGCACTGGTATGAATATTTTTTTATAATAATAATAATAATAATAATAAATTAAATTTATATAGCGCTTTTCACAAACTCAAAGCGTTGACAGTTGCAAAAGTTGCCTTCTCAGTTACGTTCTCTACTGATGCCTCAGTACCATCGGTAGCTAGCTGCACCCTTCGTTCACACGGACCAATGATGTGCATCACTCCTCGAACCCGTACTGTATTTGGTGAAAGTGCTTTTAAGGTTTTTGCTCCGTCATCTTGAAGCTACAAAGTCACCTTAATCTTTAAATCTCATTTTAAAACAATAAGATCGAGGCCTTCCTGACCAATGAATGCACATGTCCTGTTACAGACTTCTGATTTTCTTAAGTGTTAAATGTAATTTGTCTATTTTGTATTAAGTCGGTTTTTTGCTGTTTGTTACTGTATATTGAAACTTCGATCCTGCTGCCAAAAATTCTGGATCTCAATGGGATTATTTACTGGTTAAAGATTACATGAAAAAATAAAAAATAAAGATCATTGTCCTCTTGCGAGGCTTGGTGGCAGGCAAAGTAGATTATGAGAGGTGCTCTTAAATTAAAAAGGACTAACGGTACTATGTGGAGAAAGATGGTACCCTGTGTCCTAACATGGACTCATTAGCAGTATAAATTAGACAGTTATGTTGTCAAGTTGCTCTGGCAGGTTGCTGAAGCTCATTTGAATTGAAACTGTATCAGGAAAGAAGGAATTAGGCAGGATGAATACTAATTGTAGGTTTTAATACCGAGAAGCAGAGACAAAGAGGATAAAATGACAGAAGGTAGATCAAAAGGAAAATAAAGATTAAGAAAGAAGGAGAGGGGGTTAGAAACTGTTATGTAACAATGAGGCAGCTATTTGGGAATAGGGCAGATGTTGATTAAATTCCGCTTATATTGTTTTGTGCTGCCCATTTAAAGATACAGTACACATTTATTAGCAGTAAAAATAGAAAAAAATTAGCAATTTGAAAAAGATTTTATGACTGAATTCCCAGTGCATTCAGACATTTAAGAAACATGTATTTGTATGGGATTTGGCTGTAAGGCACATGCAGTTGTATTTAATTTAATTGAGCTTACAAGGAGCAAAGAGGACACCAGAGGGAGAAAAAAATCTAAATGCTAAATGGTGCAGACAGCAGCTTTGACCAGAAACAGCATCTTACCCTGCAACTTTTAACCTCTGTCAGGTCCATTTACACACACACACACACACACACACACACACACACACACACACACGGAGGGAGTGTAGCTAACAAGGATACCACCTGCTCATATTCATCCCATATGAGGTTTAGTTGCAATTCAGGTTAATTGAGTTCATTGAATCACCATTTTTGTGTGTGTGTGTGTGTGTGTGTGTGTGTGTGTGTGTGTGTGTGTGT
>NC_045749.1:5266839-5269882 GCF_008692095.1 Etheostoma spectabile | reverse complement strand
GTGTGTGTGTGTGTGTGTGTGTGTGTGTGTGTGTGTGTGTGTGTGTGTGCAACCATGAAGGGCATTTGAGAGATGGTTCTCATTGTGCATTTTGAGAGAAATTGTTATCTTTGTATTGATTTTCAGATCAATTTTCATTAACAAATAATTTAACATTTTTTATTTTTTAAACCGACTTTCATGGGTTGACTGGTTTGAGACCAAAACTCACAGTCATGTTTTCTCTCAAACCACTTGAATTACAATATGCTGAAAGATTATTATGGAACATTTGCCCCTCGCCACCAAAAAAAGTGCTACCACAGCTTTAAGCATAAGCCAAAATATACAATTTCTCTTTTTTGGATATGGGTATTGTCTTAAAGGAGAGGATATGTGATTTACGGAGCAAGACACGTGTACTGTAGCAGAGAGAAAAAAGACATGCGTGTTACTGTATCTGGACATAAACAATGTCCCCCCTGAGTCAGGCTTTGGTTTCTGCTCTTCTTGCCTTCAGCTCTTTTATGCCTTCAGCTGCCTTATGAACATGCAGGGCGCCACATTGCCAAATGTTGCTTCTTGCTTATGATGGAGTAAAAGTTTGATGAAAGGGCTTCTGGCTGAGGTTTGCATGCATGTGTGTGCGAGTGAGCTATAAGCTCCATGCTGTAACTCAACTGAGGGGAACAAATGATCAATGAGATGATACATTCCCACAATGTACTGCACTAGATTGAAGGCAATAGCATGGACAACCATTCCCCCATGGAGAATGTAATCATGGCCTTTCTCTCTCTTTCCCTTTCTTTGTATCTCTCTCCCTTTCTTTCTTTCTTTCTTTCTTTTTTTCTTTCTTTGATCCTAGCAGTGAGCTCAGGCTCTACTATGAATCTCAATTACTGACACACCATAAGGAAAATGGTAAAGGAAGAAAAGGGAAAAGAGTGGGGGGTTGTTTGTGAGAAACAGAGAGAATGGGATGATAGAGGAAATGGAAGTATATTTTCATTTAGTAATGCAACTGTAACTATTAAACAGTGTAAACCAAATTGTAATTGTAATCACAGACACATAGATATTATTTTAACACAAAGGGGGAAAATAAAGGGCCGAAATTGAGAATCCCTTATTTGAATTGTTCAGTTTACTTCAAAGTGTTTTCATGCTAGTAAGGAAAGCTGTCAGAAGCTACCAGTTCAATCAGCGACAATGATGATTTGTCCATACATGTACATGTTTGTGATGCCAAAATATGTTGCAAAAAAAATGACCTGGTGTCTGAGATGCTAAAGCGTTAATTGTCATAATCAGTAGGACTCCTATAAGTTGTTATATAAAATATCTCTGGTGGCACTAGTCCAACTTTATTAAAACATTAATTTTATTAATTTTGAAGAGATTACAGATTACAGATGCAGTCTTCCTGCATCTCTTGTTGGGTATTACACCATCTTCTTCTAAAACTACTTTTTCTGGCTGGGAACCTTGTAGGCCTAAGCTTTATTTGCTCTGTCTGTCCAATCATTCCCCAACATCTACATTACATTATCAACATGGACTGTTTTATATGTTTTAACGTTCTAACTATTCCTTTGTTTGTTGTAATCTATGCACCCAGGACTCCCTGGAAAGCAGTGTCAATACTAAGTGGATCATCCGCTGGTGAAATAAAATAAAGAAGATGCTGTTCTAACACTGCCATTGATTGTTGTCTTTTGGTGTTTTCAGAGGAACAGCTGAAGGAACAGAAGGAGGAAGAAGAAGCGCTGACGGGAAAAGATGAAGAGGAGCAGCGCATTGCTGATATGGGCCGTCCCATGCTGGGAGACCACGTCAAACTGGAGATCATCATAGAGGAATCATATGAGTTCAAAGTAAGGCAGGGAGTGTGTTTGTGTGTGTATGTGGTGAAATAAATGAAAGGTACATGTCTGAAGATTATAAATCTGGCAGAGATGGCAGGAGCACATGTTTTAAGTGCAGTCGGATACACCTTAAATACAAAAAAGACAACAAAATTGTAAAAGGACAGTGCACTGGCTCCAGTTTTTCCAATGTTTTCTATTAACTGCCACCAAATCAAATGACTTCACACATGAATCTGAAATATGATTTATTCACGACGACTTGCACTCCATCCAGTTTCTGTTTTGATAAGTGATGCAAAAAATAACAGGTCTTACACACAACCTTAAACACTGCAACATCCCTACACGGTCATTCAACAACTGACACATACTGTAGTAAAACCGGTTTTATTTGCAGTGGTCACAACAATGTTTATCATATGTTACTGATAATATATATATGTTATGTATATGTTACTGTAATAGAAGACACACACACACATGCACACAAAAACAACATAAAATCACCTTTTTCACTTTTTACCCTCCCAAACCGTTCCAATGCATGTACAGGAAATAAGTGTGTGAACATTGCAGCCCCTCCTGACCCAGAAAACAATAATATGGGTTGATTATGCAAGCAGCTACCAGGTGACCTCTAGTGGCTGTAGTATTTATCACGAAAACAAACAAGGAAGTGAGGTGACAAAGTAGAAGAGCGCCAAATTCCACATAAGTAGACAGATAGATTGGTGGATAAGTTTAAAGGCAACTGTCATTTTGAAATTAACAAAGTTTTACCTAGAGTAATTGTCTTGTTACGTTTTCATTATAATAGTTTTACGTTAATAGTTTTTAGCCAATCCCTGATGTTTTACTACCCGTGATAAAGTATTTTCGTTTCCTACACTTAACTAGTTTTGTTTAACGTTTACTACGTGTTGCTACGTTAAATAGAACGGTCTAATGTTTACGATCACATCAATTAAACCGCCACCGTGCGGCAGTACATAGAACGATTGTATTTGTTGATTTTGGGAGTCTTTGGAAATGGACGTATAATGTTGTTTAGGCATGAGGATGTGTTGCAGCATCATTGTGTGTGCATCCTTTCCTTGCTCTCCCTCTCCCACGCGGACTCTTAAGACAAGCATGGATGCGTGGATGTAATTACCATCCAAGTTGTGTGTGTGTGTGTGTGTGTGTGTGTGTGT
>NC_045749.1:5265922-5266829 GCF_008692095.1 Etheostoma spectabile | reverse complement strand
GTGTGTGTGTGTGTGTGTGTGTGTGTGTGTGTACTAATGCATGTTCCTTGCTGCCACTCCAACACCCAGTAATAGCTTGCCACTTGACAGGATGCTAAACTTTGTCAAGTAGTTTTGTATTGGAGCATGGAACCGGATCCTATAGTTATCTGAAGTACTTCCCATTGGCAGATGGTGCAGTACAAGAGCGTGAGAGTGTCTGACATAACAGATCGGAGGAGAAGAAAGAAAAGCTGCATCAATGGAACGTTTCCTTGGAAGTTGAACGTTTCCTTTCAAATCTAAGTGAATTACATTCAAACAATGTAACTACTAAATAAATGAAAAGTATTAACAACAGATAAATCAGACAAATATAAAACTGATGGGAATAAAATGAGCGTGAATGAGAGATTCATCATATTATGCAATGAATTATGGGTCAGCATCAAATTGACTGTCATTTGTTGCCCTGCTGGATCGTCACTGCAGGTTACACTGGTGACAGAAACTGATATCTTCATTTATCCACTGTAAGAGTTTCACGCGCGTCCACTTCTGTGGAGTCCTAGGCCCAAAGAGACCTAACCACATCTGTGATCCACAACAGTCCAGCTGAGTAGAAAGTAATGATCTTAGGGAGGAAATGAGAATGGAAGCAAGGGAGGTAAAACATCCTCTTTACGCTGAATGAGAAAGAAGGTATTACGATAACCTAGCCGGGTATGGTTAAATAAATACTTCAAATTCAATAGGCAGAGTTGTGTGTGTCCACAGCAGCAGCGAGGCACTATTGACACCCCTATCATAATTAGTATCCCAGTTTTCCTCTGAAGTGGAGAGCAAGGTGAAGAGCAATCCCCACTGCTCCGCTAATTAGTGTGTGTGTGTGTGTGTGTGTGTGTGTGTGTGTGTGTGTGTGTGTGTG
>NC_045749.1:5256481-5265905 GCF_008692095.1 Etheostoma spectabile | reverse complement strand
TGTGTGTGTGTGTGTGTGTGTGTGTGTGTGTGTGTGTGTGTGTGTGTGTGTTATCTCAATATGAAGAAAGAAAGGGAGTGTGCAGAAGCATAGAAATCTACAGCTGATAGGCAAAACTGTTTTTTTGTATATACAGTATATTGTAAAGTCCTATGTAACAACGTGTAAAACGTTAAATGATTGATGAAGTGAATGCGTTCTTTACCCCTAAACCTAGTCCTACGAGTAGTCTGATGTTACATAGGCCTACTCGTGCTGTGCTGTTCTGTTGGAGAGGCCAGGGTTTCTATATGTTTTCTATATGTTTGGCCAGAATTTTCCATTTGATGTTGCAGCCATTAAAAACATGGATTCTTTGAATATTTAAACCTGATATTGAGTGCACATTATATAGCTTCAAGGAGTTGGACCAAGTTCAGTATATATATTTGACACTGAGTGGAACAGGATTTATTTATTTTTACCCTTAAAGTCACTTTAATATGTGAAGGGGTTTAGTTTTTTTGAATATCAATATCAAAGGAATGCAACCAAAACAGCAGGTAAAGATACTGTCTGTCACTCCTGTCATCGGAAAATCTGAAAACGTTTGTATTTGCTCTGAAAGGACAGTGCCAGATTCCCGTTTTATGGAGTAAACAAATGGCTAACTTTTGTGATCTATGAATTTATGTTGCATCGTGGACACTGAGCGAACAGCCTGGTGTCGCACCATCTAACTATTATTATTTCTCTGTCTTTTGGCAGAACACAGTGGACAAGCTGATAAAGAAGACCAACCTGGCTCTGCTGGTAGGAACCAACAGCTGGAGAGACCAGTTCATAGAAGCCATCACTGTGAGCGCAGGTAAGGCCTCTCTCTCTCTCTCTCTCTCTCTCTCCCTCTCTCCCTCTCTTTCATACACACATACACAGTCTCTCTCTCCCCAATCTTATTGTATTATATATTACTTTTTGCTCTGATTGCAATTACGTGTGTGTGCGTGTGTGTGTCTGTTTATCTATATATATGTGTTTCTGTTTATCTATATATATAAAGTTATATATAGTAGTATGTATAGTAAATAGTTCATGCATTAAACTTCTAATTTAAAACTGGGGTCATCTGAGATGCTTTGAGGAAGCAGATGTGTGTTTGTGAGAGTGTGGCATATAAATTCTTCTTAGTATGAACAGCTGCAGTTTTATAGTATGGTGAGCTATATGTGATCCATTGTTGTGTTCCAACGATCAGTGTGTTGGGTGTGTGTACATGTGTGGTTTGGTACTTTAAAAAAGCAGATTACATCAAATAATGACAGACTGTGTATAAATAAATAAAAATTGAAATGGGGGGATTTTATGGTTCCATGGAGTCAAGTGTGTGCGTGTGTCTGTTTATGATTTCCAATGGTTACTGGAAAGTTGAATGGTTTGACGGTTTGTGCAGACAAACACTGACCAGATGGGAGATTATGATGAGAGCCATTGTGGGAGCGATTGTATGTGTTTTACAGCATGCACAATGACAGAAAAACAAGAAGTGATTCTATGTGGGACAAAGAGGAGCAATGAAAGAGAGACACTTAGAAACTTATATCCTGTTACCGTCCAGGTCTGTTATAAGCCATGATGATGGTAATGTGCCCTTAAGAAGGAGAAAGCGAGCATACATGTGAACAGGGAGGGATAAGGGAACGAGAGACCATATATAATGCAGAGATCAATGGAGACAGAGAGAAATTGCAGGCAGTGAGAAAAAGCCACTGAGAAGCATGCACACAGTGGGCAAAAGAGAATACATGCATAACAAGAAATATAATGCATGGATTAAAAGAATGCATGTACAAAGACAAAGTAGGAGGAATCGAACAAGAGATAGAAAGAATTTATGCAACAATTGAGCTGGTGAAAGGGATAAAAACTGGCTGTAGAAGAGAACATACTGCAGAATCTTCCTGGTTCATTGGTCAGTAGTGGTAACTTGCTCTCTGGAGGCACGGTAACATTACCGCAGCTCATCAATGGAAAAAAATGAAAGATAGACAGAGAAAAAAATTCCTAGTAGAAGGTTTTCAGTTTTGGCTTCAAAATCCCCCTCTCAGTCAAACAATTACGTGCTGTATTTATTGTCAATCTCATTGCTTCTGGATTTGCTGTACTGTTCATGCAGAAACTCCAGGAAGTTACTTCTCCCGATTGAGAAATAGTCCTATGTATAACCTCCCCTACTTTTGTTTTTACACTTACAGATAAACCCATCTATAATTTCCCAGCCCTCCGTGGCATGTCCGTGACTGATCCGTGGTCTAGCCGTAGCTGGAAAAAAACCTGTGACGACATAGTGAGCTTGGGGTCTACTGGTAACGCCCTTATATCGTCTTGTGTGGAAAACCAGTTGCAATGGTTTACCTATCCACCAGGGGGAGCAGTGGCTATGGACACTAAAGGCCGTTTCATGGTTGTGCGTAGAATCAACGATGAACCCCCGCAGAACCCTCTGTGTCTAAGCCGGACCCTACGCCATAGCTTGACGTGTAGCTCTCTAAAAATGTAGCTACACGTCACAGCGACACACGTTGCTCGGCCTTGGCTTGGTTGCATTTCCCCCGACTCATTTCCTAGTTCTCTTTCTCCATAAACAACAGATTTCCCATCGTGGTCAGAAAGCACAGTGGGAGACACTTTGTTTCTCTCACTATGACTCTTGAGTCGGTACCCGCTACAAAACTAATCGCTGTCACTCTCTCACTTCTCCCTCGCTCCACCACACACACACACACACACACACACACACATGCATAGTCACTTTAAATGCAAAGTTTGACAAAAAAAATACTTATTTAGTAACATAAATAACTTTATCCTGTGTATGTGTGTGTGGGTGTGTGTTTGTTTGTTTGTGCATTAGTTAGCCAGCCTGTCAGCCAGCCTTTGGTGGCGATCTGATGTCATTAATGAAAAGGCCTGTGTTCCTTCTCTTCTCTTATCTTGGATTAGCTTTTTGCGTGTGTGTGTGTCTGTGCGTGTGCGTGTGTTACAGGGAGCTTTAAAATTCAGTGAGTGCAGTTTCCATGAAAGACACATATGCACACAGACACACACACACAGACAGCAACAGTCTAAATTCAATTACAATTGTTATCATTACCATTAGCTCCCATCGTCTGGGTTTTTACGACATTGCAACATGACTCATTCACAACCCTGGAGTGTTTACTCTTTTAGCTCAATTATTTTGTTAAAGTTAGGACAACCGCAACTCGTGCCACCAAATAAACTCATTGCAAACTAAGGTTAAAATATTTTCTCAGCTGAGTAATACTGTGCTGTTGTTTTTTTAAAGTTA
This sequence comes from Etheostoma spectabile, assembly GCF_008692095.1. Taxonomy (NCBI): domain Eukaryota; kingdom Metazoa; phylum Chordata; class Actinopteri; order Perciformes; family Percidae; genus Etheostoma; species Etheostoma spectabile. Next base: position 5,262,577 of record NC_045749.1, on the reverse strand, counting down.
CAATATACTCATGTTTGATACTGTGTAATGCTCATATATACACCAAAGAAGTCCTATTGTACTTAGCTTAAGTAAGGATTGTGGTCAGATTGCAGACTAAGCCTTATTGAGTGCACAGTCCAATAAAACTCACCATGACTTATGTCATCTTATCTTTGCTGATTAAACTGTAATCAGCAAAGATCAAGGTGCATTAAATAGCTTTAGGTGGCTTTATCCTTCACTATATGCCCTGACCTTTTAACATTCTTTTTTACTTCCTTTTCTCTATTTCACTTTACTCCAATTACTGCCCTGTCTCTCTTTTCATTTCTACCACACTCTTCCACCATCGCTCAATGAATTACTAAACATAGGAGGAAGGTTAAAGAGGGAGGCACATGAGGAAATGAAAAACATAAGACCAGGTCACGGTCACCTCTTCCAGGCTTTTGACTATGCCATGTGTACTCAAACATTTTACAAACTGAGCACACATTTACAGTAGCCACTCACACATACAAACACACACACACACACACACTTAGGCCCAAATGGAGACAAGTTGTAACTTTGCGGCTCATCCCTTCAAACACACTGCTGGTTCAAGGGTTTGAACAAGTCCAGAGTTGCTGTCACTGATACGGTGGTGGATTTAATACAAACTGATAAGCTAGCTTCGTCTAATCTCCTCTCTCTTTCAGGCACAATTTCTCTATCTCTCTCCCTCTATCATCCTGTCTTACTCTCTCTTATCTCCTCTCAAATGTATTAGATTTAAATCAAGATTAAAAATCTTTTTACTGTAGCCTCAAATATTTCTTCTTCTTGGCCGAAGACATTTCGAATTCCCCATTGTCGCTCTCATCGTTCCAACTTTGTCTGAAGTGTCATTAAAATGTGTAGAAGCCTTCCAGAAATCATTTTGTCCTCATATATGGCAAAAAAAAATAATCTCCTCGTTGCTTGTCAGTTTATCAGTTCAATTAGGGGAAGATTGCAGATTTGGGACAACTTTTCTGCTAAGATGGCAGCCATGAAAATATATTTAAAATATGCCAAGACATAACCTTAACGTTATCACATCACAACAACAATTTGTTGCATTTGTGCAACTTACACTGCACAAATGTACACACCCACGTGCACGCAAAATGAGACTGTTACATTCACCTCAAAGCAAGAAACCTGCATTTAGCCAGACATTTAAGCACTATGTCAGTGTGCTGTGTGTGTGTGTGTGTGTGTGTGTGTGTGTGTGTGTGTGTGTGTGTGTTGTGTGTGTGTGTGTGTGTGTGTGTGTGTGTGTGTGTGTGTGTGTGTGTGTGTTTTTACAATGACCTGTTTTCCCTTTTTCCCTTCTTTTTTGTGTTTGCTGAGTGGCTAATGGAAAGTTTCCTCCAGATAAGCTAACATAGAGAGACAGGGCGGGACTATGTGTGTATTTGTCAATGTGCTGTTGTTCACTTACAGTATGTGACACGGCCAAGTTGCCATTTGGTGAGTAGCTTGGTAGTTTTCAGTCTGTTGACATTCACATGTTATTCTTTAAGAGCATGACATTTCTGGGTTTTCCTCATATATGTACCTTAAAGAAACACTGCAGAAGTTGTTGTTACGATTTGGCGCCCCTATAGGTGTAAAACATGGTATTTATATTTATCTGTGGTAAATATGGACAGCTGTGCAAGTACATTTGTTACGATTACATTACTTTTGATCAAAAACTAGCCACCGAATCTTGACTTTGCTAACATAGTCAAACATTATGCATGTGCAACAACACAAGACATAGCAAGCCAGCTACTATAACTTACCAGTCCAACAGCAAGATGGCCAGCTTGCCGTCTGTCTTGCAGCCTTTTGTTTTGCAAAGCTCTCGCCAACAACTGTATATATAATAGCCATTCCGAGTTGTCCAACGGTAACTCCCCTCTAGCATTCATTTCTCCTCCGGCACTGAAAACATTTTCCTCCCAGCAGTCCTGCTCCAAGCTCCTGTGCTAGCCGTGTCCTGGCTTCACGGCTAATGGTGTGTGTCCATTGTCAGTGTCATTTCCGTACTTCCCGTTCATTTCTGAGGTAGCAGCTTTTGGAGAAGGGGCGTATTGAGTCGCCCACCTCTAATTTGCATAGGGTTAAATCCAGCCAACTTTATGCAAATGAGGAGCGGTCGGCTCGCCGTCTCTTAAAAGCTGACAAAAATCTTTTTTACTACCCTTTGTCAATCTGAAATGCACACATTTTGGTGAACTATTTTCGTAAAATACGAGATCGTATTCCAAAGCTGCCGCCATTATGGTCTGTTTTTAAATGCGGGAGCCGTCAGCCCCACATGACTCGTTTGTCCAATCAGCTGCATCTATCGTGGTTGTAGGAGGTTGTAGAGTGTTTATGTGCTTGCCAGTGGCAGAGCCCGTCTACGGAGATCCTGTTCACTCTCTATCTCACTCCCTATTAAGCCCCATTGTACCAACCCGGAAGTTTCCCGAGAGTGGATGTTCTCCCCTTATAAGACATTCCCTGGCAGTGGTCAGTGAGGAGAAACTGGTGGCCAGCTCACTAGCTTGCAATGCTTGGAGGCGGTGTGGGCAATCCCATCCGTGAAAATGACACGTGTATGGACACCCACCATGACTCAGTTAGTGTTTAGCATTACTTTAACAACAAGTAAAGCTTTCTATTCATAAGGAAACTCCATAAATCATGACTGTTGATGCAGAGCCGGCACAGGACTTCAGAAAGAAAACCAGAAAACATTTTTTACATAAAATATGATCTAGTTTCACCAAAACCACTGGTAGTGCTGTAGAGCATACATCTCTTCTCCCGGTAGAGCGTACCCTCTCCTCAAGTTACGTAGTGCAGAACAGGTGTTTGGGGCGCACAGTGGGAATGACAGAGGCAACACTGTCCCTATTACAAGTCAGACCAGCATCAACATGATTTTGGAGCTGTTGTGTGATTCATTTGGTATAATGAGGGTAAAGATTAAAGGTAAACATTTTTCTTATTAGCCTTTTCACAGTTGTGTTCCTCCACAGCAGCATGGTCTTATTTAAAAAACATATTCCCGTTGAACTAGACCGTTTTACTAAGAGCACCAACACAGGCAATCCTAGTGAAAAGAGAGAGAGAGAGAGAGAGAGAGAGAGAGAAATCATTGAAAATGAAATCATGGGAGAGAGAGGGATTGTTAGGACACAGTGCTGGAGAAAAGGGAAAGAAAGAGATTTATTTGCAACCACACTCCACTGCCCTCTAAATACTGAGTCCACACCACGCTGTTCATCCACTGCCCCTCTGTGTGTGTGTGTGTGTGTCTGTGTGTCTGTGTGTCTGTGTGTGTGTGTGTGTGTGTTTGGGTTTGTGGTTTGTGTTTGTTTTGTGTGTGTGTGTGTGTGTGTGTGTGTGTGTGTGTGTGTGTGTGTGTGTGTGTGATAGCTGACATCAGTTGTGTTAACTCATGATTATACAGTATCACCTGAGTAAACAGAAGAGAGCGGGGGGTGATGGTGCAGTGGATATGACACAGACCTGTGGTGTGGGAGATCCCACTGCAATACATCAACCAATGTGTCTCTGAGCAAGACACTCAACCCCTAGTCGCTCCAGAGGAGTGCAATCTCTGATATACAGCAAACATTTGAAGTCGCTTTGGATAAAAGCATCAGCTAAATGACATGTAATGTAATGTTAGGTGTTATGTAGACACATCAAATTTCTTTGAAGGAGAAGGGTTAAACAATTTTTTTTCTTATTGCAAATTGAACTCATACCAAAGCTTTACTTTCATGAGGAGCTATTGTTTCTTAACATTTTGGAAGATTGTGCTGAGAAGTAAATGGCCTTATTTATCTGTCCTTTTAATTATAAATATATATGCATGCATGAATGTATGTATATATATATATATTTTTTTTTTTATTCTAATGTTTTACATGTTCAAATAAACTACTACCTAAAAAAAATATACAAGAGAAACCAAACCTTTTTGGCCAAATACTGTGACAGTTACCCTCATTGCACTGCAGTTCACGTCACCACCTTTTTGTCATTGCTGTGCATAAACTGCAATTTGCATTCTTTAGACAGTAAATGACAATGAAGGGTTGAAACAGTGACTGATTATTTAATTGATTTGTTCACTGACTGATTCATTGGCTTGTCAAAGGCAGGCGGACTGGCTCTTTTACTGACGGATTATGTGTGATAACTTCTCATAATTAAACATCTGACAGAGAAAGAATTAAAAACAAAATGTAAGTACTTTATTAATCCCTCATGGGGAAATTTGTTTACTTTTTTTCTCTGTTGTTGTTATATTACAACAATTATATGTGCGTGTGCGTGTGTGCATACAAACCCAGAATCAGCTACACAGCTGTCATAGTATGACATATTATACTGTTGTCATGACATAGCTGTCACAGCTGTGTCATGACAACAGTATAATATAAAGTAGCCCACAGAACGCACAGCTCCATCTTTTAAAAAAGTGTATCAGGTGCAAAGCAGTCACAAGGATCAAAGAAAACAAAAACTCCAGCACTCGCAGATAGGTAATCTCATTATTTAATATCACCAAAAAACAAACGCCATTGTTGAAGACCGTGACAGTTAGTTTGAAGTAAGAAATGTGGAAAAATGTGGTTGAAATTTGGATTCACTGTACAATGGTGATACCGATATATGTTTTCTATAATTCAGGGAGTTTTTTTTAAATATTTAAATATATAATATATCTGAGATCTCAATCTGGGACTTTTATTTTTATTTCTGACACTTTTATCTGTGACTGGAATGTAATCATCAATGTCAAATCAACACTCACGAGAGGCACAAACCCTGGCTGCATTTGAAGATGCACAGATGAATGAAAGGCTGTCTTGTGTGCGATATTTCCCACAGTGCACTAGGTGTGTGATGTTCTTGTCTCCATTTAAGTCTTTGTGTGTTTTTTGTGTGTTTTTTGTGTGTGTGTGTGTGTGTGTGTGTGTGTGTGTGTGTGTGTGTGTGTGTGTGTGTGTGGTGTGTGTGTGTGTGTGTGTGTGTGTGTTTTGCACAACCCAGTGGCTAGCCGCATGAAGGCTGGTATGTTTTTATTCAAAGTCTCTCTCTCTTTTTTCTGTAATGGAAAAGGGATTGAAGCGACATTTTGTACTGCATTTTCAGTTTCAAGCCCATTGTGTGGTGTGTTGTGTGGTGTGTGTGTTGTGTTTTGGTGTGTGTGTTTGTGTGTTGTGTGTGTGTGTGTGGTGTGTGTGTGTGTGTGTGTGTGTGTGTGTGTGTGTGTGTGTGTGTGGTGTGTGTGTGTGTGTTTGTGTTGTGGGTGTGTGTAAATGGACTGTTCTAATATAGCGCTTTTCTAGTCTACTGGACTACTCAAAGAGCTTTTACATAGTAAAATTCATACATTCATACACTGTGAACGAGGCTGCCGTACAAGTACAGTACGTACAGAGTGTGTGTGTGTGTGTGTATGTGTGTCAGGGTGGGAGATTAGCACTTGCCACCAGCCAATGGCAGGTACTTTTTCAACGTGGCGGGTGACTTTGCCTTGTATACCAGCCACAGTGGCGGGTGGAGTGGTCAGCCTACTAGGGTTGGGCGATGTCTCCTAAATTGGCCGTTGATCAGTCATACATTCAAATGCCCTCTGTAAATAGACAGTAGGCTATTACATAATGCCGCTGGTAGGGGCAGTATATCACAACTTGACCTACTTTCTCTTAACTACGGTGCTGTAAAGTCTAGACTCATTCAAATCTCCGTGATCTCCATAGCGACAGTACAGTGAAACATTTAACAGAGCGACAGTAATACCCAAATATACTATCATTACTGAGATTAAAATACATTCTCGGTTATGTTTGGAAACAACTCTTGTGCACATGAACAGATGCGCAATATTTGCTCACACATGAAATAGCACTCTCATGAATTAGCCTCCTGTTGCTAACGTACATTCATAAATACATATTCCTACATAACATCGTCATCAGCCTTACTTATCGATGCATGCACACAGTAGTATCCACAAAGTTAGTCAGCTGTGGCTCAGTGGTGGAGCGGTTGCCTGCCAATTGGAAGGTTGGTTCAATCCCTGGCCCTGCA
>NC_045749.1:5249391-5256471 GCF_008692095.1 Etheostoma spectabile | reverse complement strand
GAAGTGTCCTTGGGCAAGACACTGAACCTGAACCGCATCACGATTGTGGCTCTCCATCGTGATGCCAGTCAACCATTATGATGGACACTGATATGATATCATCCATCGGCATCGGCCTAAAGGTTAGCTTACAGATGACCAGTCCATGCACTGTACTTACTGTCGAACCTACTCGTCTGCAGAAAATGCAAACAATCTGTTCATTAGAAGAACAACTAACCTTAAATTAGAGGCAATAAAAGACCAGGAGTCGTCCAAGTCTCAAATCAATTACACTGCCATACAGCTGGCAAAGATGAGACCCTAGGAGCAGAGTGTGCCACAGTGGCTGGTGGGCAAAAGAGGTAGGTGTGTGTGTGTGTGTGTGTGTGTGTGTGTGTGTGTGTGTGTGTGTGTGTTTTGTGTTGTGTGGTGTGTGGTTTGTGTGTGTGTGTGTGTGTGTGTGTGTGTGTGTGTAAACAGGCAGTGGTACAAATGAAGTCCCCAGAGCTTACATCATAAACTCGCAAGCACACAGTCCTTCATCCAGACACATTTATGTACGCACCCCTCGCTTGACTAGCAGCATATACAGATGAGCTGCAGTCCACATCTGCCCTGGCCTATGACAACGCAGCTGGTGGGCACACTCAGTAAGCAACGAGAGATAACACACATCCGACGCTTCTGTAGGGCAAGAGAATTGTATTTGTGTGTGCGTGAATGTGTCAGAATAGATATTTCTTGATGTCAAGTACATTAGACTGCTAGTGCCTCTTAAGATAAAAAAAGCCTAGTGAGCAGCTGTCAGATTAGCATGAAATGTTAACCAATGAGCAACTGGTATAGATGTAGTTTTATTTTATTCATTGTTGCTTGGGTCATTGTTTATTCTGTTTTTCCCAATGAGCTCCAAATAAACTGCAAAGATGACTGATGCCACACACAAACACACAAAATAGAGTAAAGAGACTTTCAATGGCATTTAGAGCGACGATAGGTTGTAGAGGGATGTGGGAGAGTTAGAGGGATGAAGCGAGAAAGTGACAGCGAATATTCAATTATATAAGGGCTATATCAGCAAAGTGTAACCTAGGATGAAAAAAGTGTGTAGGACAGAGAGGGAGAAAAGAAGAAAGAATTAATTTTGGATATCCACTTTATCAGTGTAACGCGTAACTGAGCATGGAAATAGAGAGACGGGAAGTGTGCGCAAGCCAAGCATGAAAAGAAGTAAAGGGAGAAAGAGAGGGAGGGACAAGGGAGCATATAAACAAATAGGAGAGCCATATATATTCACACTGCTGTTGTAGGCTATATAACCACAGGCATCAACTGACAGTGTTGGTGATACTTGTCACTACAGCTTCTAAATGCTTTTTTTTTAATTTTTCTAACAAGGTATCAGTATGGTAGGATCTTTTTGCTGATGGGCCGGTTAGTTCAGCTCTGTCTCTTAGAAATTACAACATATTAAGTTGTAAAGTATATAAACCATTATTGTACATGTTTCTCCTCCAATATGAGAACCACTAATCTATATGCGACATTCTCTGAATTTTAGTGCAGATTCCCTCTTGGTAAGAATGTAATTGCACAAAATGATAAAATGCCTAATTTAACATTTACCCGTGTAAGTATATCTATGGATCTCCTTCTACACCGTGTGATTGTAGGCCTAATGTTTTTAAGCTAATGGTGGTCTGAGTGAAAGGGAAAACATCCGCTTAAACCATAATGATCTTGCTACTCAATGTTTTTTAAAGGTTGGGTTGACAAATATATGGCCACCGCTTATAAGCCCATTTGTGTATCAGGCATTTGCACCATATTTTTATCGACCACTAGATGGCCCTATTTTCCATTCGATCAATGCATCATTTTAGCATACTTTCCAGTCTTGTGTAGATTCATATGCTTAGTACACTTTTAGCTACCTACTTAGCTATAATGAAGTCATAGTCCAGCTGGCTAGCTAGATACAGGTTGTTTATTCCTACCCTCTAATACAGGGGTGTCAAACCCAGTTTCCCTAAGGGACACACTGGAAAATGACAATGACATCAAGGGCCAAACATGTAGAGTTTATTGACATGCTTTTACTTAAGAAGTATAAAAAAGTATTATATACATAATAAATATATATATATATATATATATATATATATATATATATATATATATATATATATATTGACTGTATTATTGCAGGTCTCATATACTGTAGTCTTCTCACTTACACTTTGGGCCTCATAAAGCCCCAAAAGTGTTCAGCAAAAAAGTTCCTCAGCAAGCGACAAATACGTTGAAAAAAAGCGTCAAAATTGTCTAAAAAAGTGACAAAAACGACAGAAATTATCAAAAAAATCAGAAAAGTGAAGCGTCAAAAACATTATAACAAAGTGCCTAAAGCATTGAAAAGAGCGCATAAACTGCCATGAAAAGGTGTAAAAAATTTTAAGGTCACTGTTTGGTTACGTTTTGGCAAGGAAACTACTAGATTGAGTTTCGAAAAAGGTTGTAGTTTGGGTTAAAACCAGTATATCTGTTACGTTACTTCACTTGATGCAGGCCATGACGTAGATCCATTTGTTCTGTAGAGTTACTGTAAAAAAACTTTTTTTATTTTCAAACGGGACACAAACCCCATTCTCTTCGATGAAAGTTCTGTGTTTGTGGTCACCACACATTGTGATTTCCACACTCATGTAATTAACGCCCCCACACAGGAACAGATGATAAAAAGAAAGAGACCAAAGAGAGGGACCAATGCTGTGATAAAAGAGCACATACACTGTATATTAGCAGAAAGAGAGAGAGGTAGAAATGGCTCCATTCAGCCATTACAGAGTGTGTGGGAGGGAAGGAGAACTGCTGAAAGTAAAAAGTGACATAACTCAAGGAGAGAGCCTTGTTATAATCATTACCAGTGTGTGTGTGTGTGGTGTGTGTGTGTGTGTGTTGTGTGTGTGTGTGTGTGTGTGTGTGTGTGTGTGTGTGTGTGTGTGTGTGTGTGTGTGTGTGAGTTCCAAACCATAATAGTGGATAAGGCCATTGCTTGCTCCACTGACCCTCTGCCTTTCATTTATAGTTGATGATTTGATTTGTTCCAAGTGCTCACCCTGAAAAGAAAGCATCTATTTTTGATTACATTAAACAAGGTATGTGAGGTAGCCTGGGGACACTATTGGCCCTATTAAAGTACATTACTCTTTATTTATTGTAATTATAGAACACAGTCTGGATCTGGTTTGTGACTTGTGTTTAATGACTTAATATCAGGCTGTCATAGAACTTTGTACTTACAACAGAAGGTCAGCACTCAGTGTGTCAGCAGCTGCACCAAATTTGTCTTGTTTTGAGATAATTACGGTTATAGGTCGAGCTAAGTACAATTCAACAGTGATTCTTTTGTAGATGATTTACTGTTTTATTATCAGTTATGACAGTTTAGCAAAGGCTGATGCATTAAATCCCAAATAACATATTTCAAAATAAGGTAATTTATCCCTCACTGAAATTGAAGGATGCATGTGAGAGAGTGTGAGAGGTAGTTTGGTTCTTGAGCTTCTGTTTTTTAACATTTTTCTATCCATAATTCCAGAACAAACTTCTCTTTAGGGCATCCATGCAATCAATAAAATGACTGCCTGCTTCCAAATGTTACTTTAAAAACAATTAAGGTGGAATATTTTATTTCATACACAACAGCCCAAAAACACCTCCAGTGGTATAAAGCCATGAGATAATCGAAACAGGAAACAAGCATTGGACCCTCAAAATCAAGCGTTTCTGAAAACTTTGATGGATAATGTTGCATGAGATATGTCAGTAAAAATAACTCATATAAAGTTAGGGGAGAACAGTTGCTATGGTAGAAAGAAACTCTCCAATGTTAGCTCAGTTTAGGGTGCAGACAGTTTTTGTTCCTTTGTTTGTTTTGAGCATTTTAATGCATCACCAGCTCTTAGAAGGTTAATAGTATTCACTGAGTCAGTGGTCCGGGTGAAATCAATAAGACATCATGGCTTTTACTGAGATTTACCCATCAGCATGTTTCATGGAAGCAGCAGGTACTCTTGTTTATTAATTCATTTAACTCATTTATAAATGGAGCCATACAACAGCCAACTACACAGGAGTGTATGGACTGCTAATGTTGTGTGCCCCTGCATGTGGCTGGCTGTAGTCCATGTCCTGAGGCATGATTAGACTTTGGTACTGACATCGCACACACACACACTTGCCTCTCAGTGGGTCAGAAATTATGTCAAACTGAGTGTGATTTTTACATTTCTGTCACTATAGATTTAAACTAATGATCTTTATGTCTGCTGGAGTTTAATAGTCCTTTATTACTTTGCACTTCAGGTGTCTCGGGTAAGCTATGGATAAATATTATCCATTCTCTTCCAAGCAGGGCTTAGATTAAATTTATTAAATCTTAAATAAAGATGAAATGTGTTCAACATCGGCTTTTAGTATGGAAGGCAGATTTATGTTTCCATTTGTTGTATTCATATTATAGCACAAAAAATAGGTTCTCTGCAAGCTCACTAACTTTTTGGCAGTTCATTTTTAACTATTTGCAAGGTTTAAATCTCTTTTGATCTTTTATATTAGGCTAGCAGACCCACAGATTACATTATGAACATTGTTAACACATATACAAACTAAAAACAACATGTAATAAACCTTGTATATTAATCTTAAGGCTGATATTTTACCCAGCTAACATTTTCAATTTGGCTTTAATATGATCATGGTTTTTTGCTAATGCATAGTTACATACTCTATGCTCTAGTTAACATTCTTTATTAATTTGTCCTCCATTTTAGTTATAAATATTAGAAGTAGCCTTCAAGCCACTAAGTTAACACAAAATGTCTAATTCAGTTATAATTCAAACTTAAAGATGATGCTCAGATGTGAATCAAACCTGAATTAAACACTAAACTTAAATACTGATAACACAAAAACTGTGAAAGATATCATGAAGTTAAATCATTTTCCAATAGCTAAATGTTTTTTGAACAGTTTAAAGTTTGAATGCCGTCTGTCGGTAAAAGAATGTGGGAGGAGTAGTATTTCGAAGAGTAAGAATCCTGAAGAGTATTTGGAGATTGCTCAATTGACTTCAATGTAAAATGAAACTTAAAAAGCTTAATATTTATTATAATTAATATTTCAAAAAGTATAAATGGTGGGAGAGAAGTTGAAAAAGTCCCATCGTGTAAAAGAGTCGAACGTTTTCCTATTTCAATGTTTTTTGTAGCTGGAAGTATGCAGTAGTTAGAGGTGACCAAAAAAGTTGAAGAATAAAGAATCAGCATTTACACAATAAGAACTCAGTTAGCTCACTGTATGTCATGCCTGGAAACATTTGGAACTACAGGTGAGAACTTTGAGGGAATCCCTGCCGCCCTCCTCTGAACCTCTTTTTCTTTTTCTTCCTTCTGCCCAGGCGAGGATGATGACGACGAGGAGTGCGGGGAAGAGAAGCTGCCGTCATGTTTCGACTACGTTATGCACTTCCTCACCGTCTTCTGGAAGGTTATTTTCGCCTTTGTCCCGCCCACAGAGTACTGGAACGGCTGGGCCTGCTTCGTCGTCTCCATCTGCATGATCGGACTGCTCACCGCCATGATCGGTACGACGACAGCTGACAAGACACATTTAAAATTCCGAATAGAAGTTAATGGAGTTTAGGAAAAATCAAAATAAGCTACAACACTTTTTAATAATTAATAATTTCAATTTTACTGTTATAGGGTGGATAAATAAAGACTTCAGCATCATGATCATCATACTTTTTTGATTTACAGTACAGTGACACAAGTGACACAAAGATGTTCAAATATGTATCTTTATATCAATAATCACTATTTAGCCTTTTAGAAAGTTGTAATAAAAGCAGTATTCGGTATAGTAGTGATGACAATGTTCCTTTTATGTTATTACAGGGGACCTGGCCTCTCATTTTGGCTGCACAGTGGGCCTGAAAGACTCAGTCACCGCAGTAGTATTTGTGGCATTGGGAACCTCTGTACCAGGTGAGTTTGTATTTGCGCGCCCATTCACTGTATGTTTATATAAATGTGCTGTACTGTATGTCCTCTCTGATTTTGATCAATCACTGCCACCGTTTTAATTATCCTAAATATCCGACTACTGGACTTTCCGCCAGCTTTAAACAAAGACCTTTCTCTCTCCACATTTGGCATTTAGCTTCATAATGCCTTTATGAGCATGAATACCCCGAGGGCCTTAATGTAGGAATAGATTAGTGTTCATCAATGACCCCTAATCATGGAGTATATCTTGACCTTTTCAATTTATTGCTTCAGTTTTATTAGTGGGAGCTTTCTTTCTCACATTTCTTTTCTTCGCTGTATCAACTGCAGAATAAAAGAAACTGCTGCATTCCTGCAATGATGATTTTCTAAAAGTTCAGTCACCAGCGTTTGGTTGGCAAAGACGTTTTATGGTTATTTACATTTATATTTATTTATTAGTGGGCTTTAGTTGAATAAGCACTACATTGCAACAGTCAAAGGAACAATGATAGAGGAAGAAAACATTCACATTTAAATAAATGCATTAGTTGAAGATGATAATGTAACTCATGGTCAACTAAGATTTAAATTGATTAATAAATGAATAACTAATTTATTTAATTTTTTACTTCATTTGAAGTTATTAAACATCCAAACACAAAAAGGAGAGGTAGAGAGTAGTTTTTGACTGACCCTGTATAGTTTCCAGTCTCTCCAGAGTGGAAGCCTGGAAAGTCTGCAGACAGCAGCATGAATCATCCTCTAAATGTGAAGTATGACTGGCGACTGCAACGGCTGGCTAAATATGTTTTAACCTTGGCGCCTGTCTCCTGCCTCTAGAGACACACACACACACACGCACGCACACATACATGCACACACACACAGAACACACATGCAGACATAGCGCATGATTGAATGTGAGATGTATAACATGCAGACATTAACAACTGACAAACAGTAATTACTTTAACGAACAGACTCACACACTCACAAATTAAATCTTGAAATATGTTTGGCTTTCACACACACACACACACACACA
>NC_045749.1:5234547-5249381 GCF_008692095.1 Etheostoma spectabile | reverse complement strand
ACACACACACACACAAACACACACACACCCTTTTTTGTATGGTGACCACCATACGATTAGCATAGGGCCATTTGTCATGTCAGGCTCAGGTGGTCTCTGTTCTCCCATTTAGGGAGCTCAGGGGAAAAAGTGATGTATTACATACTATTTTCACACACACACAAACATACTATACTAGATGCGCACATTCAGAAAATGTAATATTTGGACACACACAAACAGAAATACAAGCTGGCTAATGGTTGCATTTGCGCGGACAAATGCATAAAAACACCGTTGAGTGAAAAAGAAATACACACACATTCAAACAATTTGTAGAGCTGCAGAATGAAAACAAAGAGGTTCAGCTTTTCTGAATTTCTTAGCCTCAGTTCGTCATTGTTGTTATTAGTTGAATATCAGACAATCCATGTCTGGCAATGCGAAACTATGTAATATTTCACATTATAACGTGATAATTTATTTCGTTAGAACATTAAATTCCTGTTTGAGTGAAGTCATGGCGTGCGGATGGATAAATTGCAATATATGACTCATATACACAATTTGATTAAAATCTACGTCATGGTTGGGCTGAGACTCGTCCTTCTGTACAGACCCATCTATTTTAAAAACTTTCTTAGTGTACTCATCACAATATAACCACTGTGCTCAATAGCTGCAGATTCTAGTCATGTCTCAGCCCAAGCATGAAGTAGGAGTTAATCAAATTGTATATATAAGCCATATTTTGAAATTTTTCCATATGCACATCAAGTCTTCATTCAAACATGAGATTCATATTCTAACAAGAAAAATTATCACGTTATAACATGAAACTTTTTCACTTAATAATGTGATACTGACCCGTTTTTCTTTTTCGGGCGTGGTAGCACTACGCCTCCGTAAGGACAAAATACCACACAGTTTTACAAAAAAGCAGGAGATTGGGATGTTGTTGTTTTTTCATTTCATTGACTGATTGATCAAAATAATCATCAATATTTGCAGCCACAAATATCATTATTAGAATATTGGCCAGTTGACGGATTTTTTGGTTTTGCAAGCTCATGTTCACAGATCTTTGAAAATCCAACTTGGTCAAATAAGAAAATCAGAATCAATCAATCTCAGTTTTCTCCTTAGCCGATAATTCAAACAAAGTGTCAAAAGAACTAAGGGCCAGATTTCTGTCACATTTCCTGTAGATAGTCGTGATCCCTAGAGGATGGATCCTAATGTTTTTGATAAGACTTGATCTTTCCCCTTAGCCACCACCACCGCATGCAAAAAGATTGCTAGATAGCCTTGAGCACATCAATTCCCCCTTATAAGTCAAGAGGAAAGAGTGAAAAGGGAGCAGAAAAGAGAGAAATTAGAGGAGGAGAAAGGATGTAGAGAGGGCAGATGAGGGAGAGAGAGAGAGAGAGAGAGAGAGAGAGAGAGAGAGAGAGAGAGAGAGAGAGGCTGGTTGATTGACAATAAGGGAGGGAGAGGAAAAGGGCAGAAAACTCTCCAAGGAGGCATTCTCTCACTGAAGGAGCTGCAGAGTAAAACCTGTTTCACACATGAACACACACACACACACGCCGCTACCGAACATGCAAGCACCCACGCACCCACGCACTCACCCACTCAATCAGGCACACAAGCACCCAAAGACCAGTTGATGCACACAGACAAACACAGGCCTTTGCCAGCTGGTGGAGGCATGGATCAGATTGGACCCAGGTGGCGTTGTTCACTAACACACACAGTGTACATGCATGCACTGCACACATGGACACACACACACATGCAGGCAGACAGGTTCACACACACACACACACACACTTACACCTTAAACCAAAGATTTATCTTTGATAGACTCTTTCCTTGGCTCATAGCCTCTCCAATCCTCTTCTAGTCTTCCCATCATCTTTTTTTCCACTGCCAGTTTGGCTGCCACTTCAAGAAAGCCATTTCTTGCATATTCTCTCCTCTCACTGTATCTGGCAGATAAAAGCAACAGGACTTGAATGACTAATGAACAGAAGATGGCAAGAAAATTAGTGCGAGATAAGGGCACTAATGACCATTTGGTTGGTCGCTAAGTCTTTGTGCTCTCAGCAAGCAGCCTATTGTTGAGATTTGGCAAGGTCTCTGCTCCTTTCAGTACCTCAAGGAGGAGCGTCTCTTGCACCTGCTGTAGTTTGGCAAAAATGAAACCAGGGGAAAATGGGGGGACTAAACAGTATAATGCTGATAAGTCATCGGGCAAAGATTTGTTTGCCCTTGCAAACTGAAATTCCACCTTGTAAATTATTGATCTTGGACCAAATTCAGCCTGCTCTGGCTGCCAGCGACAGAACACAGTTACAGGATTAAAGATTGTGGTTTCTAATTTAAGGTTCCCTGTTTAAATGTGGAAAACAGGATTCTCACAGTGTTATGTATTATTAATTAAAATTGTTCTGCATTTATCAAGTGTCCTCTGTTAATGAGTTCTTATATACTGTAACTCACAAACGTGTGCGTGTTGAAGTCAGGAGTTCAACTCCAACTGTAAATCTGTTTTATAGTTACTTTTCACTGAATAGCACATGTTGTATTAATAAGGGCTACGCATAATGGCTCTGCTAATGCTTCATCTCTCTATAGCCTTAACTTTCTTAGTCAACACTGTAGTGGCTAAATGAGAGTTATATATAACTGTACCGGCAAAGTTTAGTCTTTGAGGGAGGTGAAGACGTGCACAATTTAGTTGGCCTGGAGGTGGCACTAGAAAAACATGTCAGACTTTAGTTTCAGTAAAGTCAATATATGTATTTTCCATTAGCCGCCTTATCGTCCATACCAAATTCCATGCCAATATGGACAGTAGTTTTGAAATTTTTCAAAACTCCTCCAACTTAATGCTCCAATTAAAGAGTGTTGTGCCTGACTTAAATTATTTCCTTCGGAGAGCACAATGTATTTCTATTCTCGGTGCAGAGTAAGGGTTATGATAAGATATTGAGGTAATATATACTGTATGTCAGTAGATATGTGAGGATGTTATTTGTGTAAAGGATGCTCTAAGACTTTCTTCTACTTATAATATGAAAATTAGATTACTTTCCTCAAAACAGAAGTGTAAAACATGGTTGCTGTATTAGTTCAACCCTGTTTACTTTTTATTTTAAAGAACTGCCAAAATCACTGTATCAGTCCCTGATCTCTCACTGTTAGATCTTCTTGTTTGCAGATGACCTACAGTTATCTTACCAGAGACAGAAAGAAACTCTGCTCATGTGGTTCCCTAAATACTATAAACTTACAGTATAGCAAGGCACTTTTAAATGATCATCCATTGAGTAGTGTGTGTTGATGGAATATACAAATCCTGCACAAATTTGATCTGTCTCCCTCCTTTTCTTTCTCTGGCCAGATACCTTTGCCAGTAAGGTCGCTGCTACCCAGGATCAGTATGCAGATGCGTCCATCGGTAATGTGACAGGCTCTAACGCTGTTAATGTTTTTCTGGGCATTGGGGTGAGTTCAGCTCATTTAAACATTAGATTCATGAATTCATTCACAGCTGCTGTAAATGCAGTGGTGCTTGTTATACTGCAGTAGTAGTAATTACTACCGTGTATTTGTAATAATTCATATGTTATTTTGTGAGTGCTATTCTTTAATGCTGCCACTGTTATAGACAGTCACGTTATTCAGTTTGATTCTGCTGATGCTTGACAGGTGGCGTGGTCCATTGCTGCCATCTACCACAGTAGCAGGGGGGAGGAGTTCAGGGTGGATCCTGGCACACTGGCCTTCTCCGTCACGCTCTTCACCATCTTTGCCTTTATCGCCGTCGGCACGCTGATGTACCGGCGGCGGCCAGAGATCGGTGGAGAGCTGGGAGGGCCCCGGACATCGAAGGTCCTGACCTCCATGCTGTTTTTTAGCCTGTGGCTCCTCTACATCCTCTTCTCCTCACTGGAGGCCTACTGCCACATCCAGGGCTTCTAAGATGACAGGAGATGACGAAGAAAAAGGGTGGGACAGAAGGAGAACATGGAGCAAAAAAAAAAACAAGGGAAGGTGAATGAATGGATGGATTTGGAAATTAAAGCAGTCTCATTGATCGATCACTCCCTCCCTTTACGCAATAGATTAAATAACGGATGAATGGATGGATGTAGAGATGAAGAAATGGACACATTAAAGCATCTAAAAACAGAATGGCAGAAACCAGATGCTTGAAAGGATGATGGCAAACAGGAAAATCATAGGAATATGGATGAAAAAGGAATAAACTAAGGAATATGTTTTTTTGTCTTTATCTATAAATCCAAACCAATCAAGTTGTCTTAAACCCACCCCCGTTTTAAATACACTAAAACTAATCCCCAAGACACACAATGTGTCTCAGATGGTTCAACCATACAGAAATGAAGAATATGAGTTTTAACAAAACGAGGAGCGGAATGTTAAACTAGACCGACACACAGCTCCTAGGTTGTGTGGCTTCACGAACAGCAATCCAGTTAATCCCCCTCCAGTTGGAGCAATGCAACTCCCCTGTTCAACTACTGTAACAGGCCCGAGTGAGACAGAAAAGGACAGAATAATTATCAGTATGGACATGCATGACCAGAAGATACCGAAAACACAATCAGAAGAAACCGGATGTATTGCCACAACTGTTTAATGACAACAAACTGTGTGTGTGCTGGTGTGTGACTGTGTTTTTCTGTGCTTGTGTGTTGTGGGAAGATTGTCAAGTACTGTGAAAAAGAACCGCCTCTCGTTGTGCTGTCACTGCGTGCGATGGTAAATGCTTTCGTATTTGAGGTCTTTTTGACTCCCACTCTGCCAGCCTGTAAAAATGCTGTGTAAGACTCTTTTGTGGGTAGGCACGTTCAGTGAAATGAAATGTTTTGAACATCACTGAGGTTTGAAATGTAAATACAAAGAGCTGAACGTACATTACAGCTCCACTATTTTCCTTCTGAATGTCTTGGTTACGCCATGTGCTCCTAAAAGGGCCCTCGTTCTGTTGCTTTATACAGTAGATGTAAATGATTTAAGGTCTAATTTGAATCAAGAAAGGGTTAGTGTGCTTTTACCTTTAATAAGGCCATGTCTGAGAAGACAAAATGGCCACTCTACCGTTTAAAACTGTTAGAGAAACTGTTATCATTGCATATTTATCTAGATAACTCTTCTGTGTTCTTTTTGTTTTTTTAAACTGTGGAATTCTGTTACCTGGTTTTCCACCTATGAGATTCCCACCATCATGTGTCAATCGTAACATTGCAATAGACTTTGCAAACGTAGGTACCGTCCTCTGTAAAACCTCATAGGCTGTCCTTTTCTTTACCGCATCTGTCATTGTTTTTCTCACTTTGATGCCGCCTTCCCGTTGGTTCGCTCAACAGCTTGTGTCATCCCTGTGTCTCTTAAGTACCTCCCCCTGGCTGGTCAGTGGACCAATCCAAATCCTCAAGGGCTTTGTAAGAAACAACCACTAATTCCTAACCCTGACCCTTGATGTATGATTCTTTGCATAGATTGGTCGTCAGGGGGCTATTTAACAGGGATTTCTGTTCCTTAACATTATGCACCAACTGCTCAAATGTAAGGATGCTTCTTCAGTGTGGCTTCAAAGGAAAAAAAAGACTACATGACAGCTTCATTGAGTGCAGAATTATCAGACCAAGTAGCCATAGTTCAGCATACTTTACTTCAGCAGCCAGTTTTCAGTCTTAACCATAGACTGCATATTAATGGACAGCACATGTGTGACCTCACCCATTGGTTTGTGGAAATCTTCTATCCGTCGCCGAGTTTGCCGTTACAGGCACAGCCATCCTGGTTGCGGATGTGACGATTTTAGACAAGAGGGAGGAGTGAGGGAGGAGCTGTTTATACTCTACGTTACGTTAAACAATTTCACTGGCAATAACATCATTGCCACGCCCCAAAAAGACCCCCTGCTTTATTGCCAATTTAAAAATCAACGAGACCATAATTAAAAAAATTAACATAATTTTGAGTTGCAGGAGACTCAAAACTAGCGATTGAGACCATAAACTCATTATGAAAATGTTTACTGGTGTAATAAATCAAGTGAGAAGTGGGTGACTTTCTCATGGACTTCTACAGAAACCAACCTCCTTTTGCAATCGCATGTGAATTCAGATAGAATGCCGGTTTAAGGCACTTCTGCATTTGTGGCACTTTGCCAATCCGGATGCGTTGTCCATTAATATTTACAGTCAATGGTCTTAACATATGAGCCATCAGATGAAGTAATTGAAGTATTTGCTGTTGTTTGAGAAGTAGGCCTACTAAGAGATATGGATGAATACTGTAGGGACATCTGGCTTGGAGTACATCTAAACTCAGAAAAACAGACACTGTTTAACAAGCTCAAAGATGTTTTAAGACAATTGTTTATAATACAAAAAGTTAGATGATTAAATTTTCTTTACACTCTATTCAAATAGCTTCCCCTCTAGGACCTGTATCACAAAGTGAGTTCAGCTCGGTCAGGCTCCCTTTGGGTTACATGGCTGATTCTGGATAACCAGTCTTGAGTTCATAACCATGACACCTAATACAACAGATCAAATATCATCATAGACACTCAAAGCGCTTCGCAGTGGGGTACCTGTGTACCTGGAGAAAACCCACACACATACAGCGAGCATGCAAACTCCACACAGAAAGGCCAGGGACGACCAGGGTCCAAACCCGGTACCTTCTGAACCATTGGGCCACCATGCTGCTAGAGTGCAAAAGGATAGCTATCAGACCGATCACTGTTGAGAATCAGGACAAGACAGGAATTAAAGAACTTTAGCACAATATAACAGTAAATAATTATTAAAAATATGTGGTCAACTAGCTTCTAAAATTCCTGTTATAAAGTCAGATTAGATGTTTCCTTCCTCTCTAATTAAAATTGATTCTACGAGTGTGCAAACATGTTGCTCTGTGCTCTTTATTACTTCTGTTTTTATGGTACAGTGCTTTAGTCTATTTTAGTTGTGCAGCAAAAATTGCCATGTTGATCTACCCCAATCAAATGTGAACCATTCCTGATACCAGAACGCCTTGGTTCAGCTCAAAGTGTAACTGACTAACCACTAATCTCACTTTATAATACAGGCAATAATAGCTTCTATAATCAAGTTAGCCAATGTCATTTTATTAACACACACGTCGTCTCAGCCCTCTTTTTAAATGAATTTTGAGCTTGAATTTGACCAAAAGTCTGTGTGCATGATAGGACAGGAGATTTTCATTTAGAAAATTGTGCCAGTGGCTTAAAAGGCAACTAAGGGGTCTGTAAACAGTAGGTGTGCTTTTTCAGGACACAAGCTACCAAACAGGAGCTCAAGTAACAGCCGAGCTTCTTTGGAAACCCTTGTCAAGTGCTGGGCTAGCTAGTAGACATGTAACAATTCAACTGCAAAAGCCACAGATGGACAAACTGACCCAGACATTAACTGGCTCGGAATCTTCTTTCATTAATAGACAGGCAAGATATATATGCTGAAAAAACTTCTTGGCAAACGAAACACATATAAGGGGCTCGAAATCCTGTCCTGAATTATGTGTTGAATATATATCATTATGCCTGTCTCGACTGTCAGAGAGGTTTACACTTCAGACTGTTAACTATTTTACTCTAAAACCACAGAGATCTCAAAGTTCAAAAAACTTACTGTATAAGTAGGCATTCTAAAAGTCCATAGTTTATTGAATGGCACTATATGCATCTGAATTGGCCATAATTTTCCTGCTGATGTGTTTTTTACTTGATGTGTAATATAATAAGTAGTATTCTAAATGTCATCTGTAAAGTGAGTAGTTGTAATCCATTTAAAACTTGGCAAAAAATCTTGTCACAGACAGCCTGCAATCCCTGTGAAAGAGTAGAGCTGAGCAGAGCCTTGGATTGGACGAGTTTGGCAAATTCACAGTATCTTGAGGACAAGTTATATATTAATAAATGTTCTAGGTTTTGTAACCTGGCATGTATTATGCAACAACGGGGAAATTAAATGCCACGGGACGGTTTTGGTTAGAAAAAAAAGAAAGGGGAAAAGAACGTCACATGCAGGACACCCAGACAACGGGACGGTTGTAGTTAGGAAGAGAATTACGCGGAAAGGAACTGCAACACGCAAGACGCGATCCCCGGTCTCCGGGGTGAATGTCCTGTGTTGTTTGACCCATCCCCCCACCCCCCACCCTGACCAACCCCCCTGCACAGATTTTCTGTTTTTCAGTACTACCGTAATCGTTCTGTGATCATGAAATAGGCTTCCCATTGAAAAATATTACTTCAAAATTTGTAATCAACACACAAAAATAACGACGTTAACGGGACCTGTACACAAATCAATAGATTGAATAACGTGACCATTCCACAAACTGCAATTAGACTGGGCTGTAGAGATCCACTCCAGAATGAAAATTCCAGTAGGCGATGCTACACAGAGGTCCAGCCGCAGGACTTGCATACTCAAATCTGGCCAAACTCTGATAAAAAACTCTAATAAATGTTCTGTAGCATGCAAGCTTTTGATATTTGCAGCACCAATGTTGCACAATTTGGTAATAAAGTAAACAACAAAACATTTGTTTCAACTCTTGACAGCCAAAGTGAAGTATAAATGAGATTTACTTAGGCTACTTATTACTTGTATTTGCCAAACTCTGCACAACGTCCGGCCCTCCATTAGAGTAGCCGTTCTCTTTTGAAGGCCTTGGAGTGGCAGTTTACCCCTGTTTTTCCAAAGGGAAATCTTTCTATCAGAAACTTGCAATTTGCAGTCTGGACTGTAAAGGGTTTTCTAACCAAGGGAACTTTCTTAAAACACCAAATATTATTCATCTTTCATTAACACTTTGAAAGGAGACTTGATGTTGTTTTAACCCAACCAGAATCTTTCTATTTAAATTTGAATTCATTTGTCTCTTCACTGGCATGGAGCTTAAGGTTTATACACTGTAACACGTTATGCTAGCTTGTGCAAAAAAAAAAGAAAAGAAATAACATTGTGGAAGCTGTAACTTTAACAGGGTTTAAATTATCTCTGATATTGCTAAATTAGGTTGGATTTACTTCAAATGTGCCCATTGCCTAATTTGTCAGAGTGAACTTGCGCAGGAATAAAAAGCTTGCAGTAATGTAGTTGTTTGCATCTAATTAGTTTTGCTGCACAATTCTTTCAGAAGCTAACATTTGTCATTGATGGGAAGTTAGTTTCTTTTGCTACACCGGCTTTGTTGCAGCGCCTCTCTCAGTGTATCTACCTTGACTTGAAGGCTAGTCTGTTAGCATAAAGCTAATGGCAGGTTATTGACAGCTGTTCCAAGCCCCACAAGGTTTAGACAAAGGTGGGAAGCTAACACGGTTAACAAAATGTTACAAGTGACTAACAAGTTTGACCTGCCATGATTGTAAGCGACCAGATTCTTTATTTTCGAAAGCAACTTCGTCAGGCAAAGAATCACGGTAGCACTTTTGTCGTTCAAAGTTAGCTTCCTGCCTTGGTTTGAATTTTGAGGTTTGAAAGGTCAAAGGTTAGCCGGGCCACCGCTGTAAATATAACACTAAGTGCAAGCAATTGTAGAAAAATCAACTGTAGACTACGGTAAACTTGTTTATTCTTCTGTGCCGGGGTTTGAAGAAGTGGGCCGATTTTAAAATGAAGGAAAAGCTTTGCACTGGTTCTTTTTGCTTAAGTGAAACGGCCACTGTGTTGTTTCGTCGAGCACTAATAAAGTTGCTTCTGATATAAACAACAACAACATTTTTGGACTGATGTACACACTAATAACGTTGTACCTAATGTAAAAGAAAAAGAAGAAAAAAAACGGTTGTGAATCAGTTGTGAACCATTAACAACGTTGCTTCTGATGTAAAGATTGATGTTGCATTTCCGTTTCCTCGTGTACTTCTTAACCGACTGTCTGACAGACTGAGGAATAAATGAATGCAACAGACAGGCGAACGAAAGGACGGAAGGACAAACACCCCTGCTGGTACAAGCTGAGCGATGTCGTGCTGAGACGTTGCTACAGTGCTTATTGTACTGTTGGACAACAACAAAAAACATTACCAGAGCTATTCTCTACCCTTGAAGTAACATTCAACAAGTACAATGTAAAGTGACGATATAAAAGAGAGGAATGAGGAGAAGGAAGACGAGGAGGAAGAAGATGAACATTAAAGAAAAGAAGAAAAAAAAAAAACATGAAGTTACAGCCATACATTGATTTCTGGGTCAGTGAGATTGAAATGGACTTCTCCTGCCCAGCATGTGTATTGTTATGGTGTCTATCTGTCCCTCTGTGTCTCTCCCCTCTCTTTCTCTGTCTCTGTGCTGCCAAAGTAACCAAAACTGGCAGCAAACCGTTCATTCAGTCTTTTCTTCCCTTCTTCCCAATTCCCGTTTTATCCTCCGTCTCCCTATGCCATGTTTTCCATATTTTGGAATGTCAATGTGCTACTTGTTGACACTGTGCATGAATGGTAACATGTCTGTATATAGTTATAGAGAATTGTATCCCATTCCCCTGGTGTTGACAAAAAAAGGTTTGAATGTTGTACAGATTCTGGTTTTCTGTTCATCTTTTATTCTGTTCAGTTACATTTTTTTTAATGTATGTAGAGCTTAAAAACAATATGTTTTTAATTTAAAGGAAGACGTAACTTGCACATTATTGATGAAATTATTAAGGGTTTTTTTTGTTAAAAGGGCAATATCTGCTGTTATTGAATGAGAGATGAGATCTTAGAGGAGTTATGTATCTTAAATAAATAATCTTTACGGACCTTGCATGGGTTATTTGTACAACAAAAAAAAGACACTGCTTGCTACTTCTAATACCGTGGCTGAATTCTCTGACAGAGGGCAAGTTATACTGTATGTAGTAAATCTAAAGGTTATTTTGTCATTAAAGAAATAATAATAATAATAATAATATTATTGTGTATATACTGTACAGTGTTACAAGTGAGGTGGACTATATGGCCATCACGCTAACCGTTGGGAATTAATTCTTCATATTTATTTAAAGGAAACAAAAACACTCACTACACTCAAGAATGACATATATTGCCTTTTTTGAAAAGTTGTAGTTTGCTTAAAGTTTATCTGGCTTGCTCTTCTCACTCATCCGCTTTCTTCTTCTGTGGCTGGTTTATCTGTCTTTTTTTTCATTCATCTCCTGTGGTCTTTTCTTTTTAGATTGGAGGGGTGGTTTCTATTTTAGATGAGTATCAGTATCTCTAAATCTGCTGGTATTCACCTGTTTTCTATCCATGTCTACATATCAGTGCAATATATATGCCTAGGCCCCCATCTGTTTGAGTCGTTTCAAGGATCATTTGTACTCTCACTCATACTTGAGTCTCTGATTCAGAAACGTCTGTCTTTTTTTTTTTTTTGCTTACTAAATCTTTACATCTTTTTCCACCTCCGCCCTGCTCTTCGCTCTCATAGGGTGTAGTTGGGAAATTTCAGTTTGTCAATTTTATCCGGTGTGTATTTTAAAATGGAACAATAATCGCAACAGTTCTAATGTTGGTAATAATGAAGATTAATATTTTTCTTTCTATGTCTTGATTAATGTTTATTTTGTATTGTTTGCCGCTGTCCTGTGTGTGCCTGTGTTAATTTCTGTGTTAGTTTATTTCTATTAATTTTTGTTGAACACCAACTGATCAGAGGAAAGTTGATGTATGTGTGTTGCCACTAACTGTGACTGCTCTCCATGGTACTTCTGATAAAACCAATAAAATAAAGTTTGGGATACCCTGTTTCAGAGATCCTGCAAGTCCACTGCCGTGTGTGTGTGTGTGTGTGTGTGTGTGTGTGTGTGTGTGTGTGTGTGGGTTTGTGTGTGTGTGTGTGTGTGTGTGTGTGTGTGTGTGTGTGTGTCATTAATGAAAAGTTTTACGTAATATGAACGCTTCATTATTATGCAGATTTGCAGTAGGGTTTACACTTTAATTAAGTGGAAGTAAATGGCCAACCAACCTCTTTTGTGCGTGTCTCGCTCTCTCCCTCTGTGTGACACTCAACCACCCGTACAAACAAACATCCATTTTCTTTTATACAGTATGTTCAGACTGTCAATGCTGACATTTGTTTGAATGGCTGACATTTTACTAACTGACTCATCTGACTGACTTGTTCTGTCATTGTGTCGGAGATGAAAGCGACGGCTGCATCACTGAAAACTTCTCTTGTTTTTTCATGTGTCATATGAAAAAATAATGGGTGCGCATTGTCTCCGTCTGCGCTACTCACCAGACTTACTTCGTCAGAAAAAATTCAAAAGAGATGAATTATTAAACAAAAAGCTCCTTTTAACCCACCAAGGGATAAAACATTAAAGAGAATTAAATGTTTGACTAATGAAATAATTAGATCTGCTGTCTATGTCGCAGCAGCATTGAATAAATTGAATAGTACAATGAGGTTCTAGTTTAAATCAAAATGCACAGCTCTAGCTTCAAGCAGTACCTACTATATTATTTAGCGTATCACGTGTTTTTGATTTGTAGTGTTACAGGGTAAAGGAGTTCTTGATCCTGATAGATTTTACTCCTAATATCCTCCATTAATTTCCATTGCATACAAAGCCAAAACGATTAAGGAATGCTATGTTCTGTAGTAGTCTTTATCCTTTGCATTCCACTTCCGGGATTGCTCCAGTGCCACAGGAAATTCTGCATGCCTTTTCCATTTTTTTCCTCTTTCTTTGTGTTGGAATTTTAAATTTGGTAGATTCATGAGGACTTAACTGCAGATCTCTGCAGGGTAAACTGAGACAGCTAGGTAGACTATCTGTCTGTTGCAGCGGCTCTGTTCAGAGTTCAGTACTGCCCATGACGATTCTGATTGGTTTAAAGAAATGCCATTAAACTAGAGCACGTTTTCCTCCCATCCCTTAATGCTATGTGGAGTAGTCTGAGTCTTTTTCAGAGCGCTTTGGAGGAGGGTCTGGCAAAGCGAGACTAGTATTGTGGCAACAATTTGTCTTTGTGTCATTCTGGTGAACTGTGTGTGTGTGTGTGTGTGGGAGGGAGGGCGAGGGTAATCTAATTTGTATAATCTAATTAGTCATTGTACAAGATAATGACTAATTAGATAGATGTATACATTGAGCCTGCACCAAACATGCAAAAATGGGTCCAAAGCTGGCCCAAATATCTCAAATGGTACTGTCAAGCTCAGGTAAAGCTGCAGGCCTCAATCCAGTCCTCCTTTCACTCACATTTTATCCCTTTGGTCCAAAAACTCATCACAAAAAATGTGGCTTCGGCTTGCTACATGTTTGATATTCTTCACTTGTCACTCTTTTACTTTGACTTCCTTCAGTTGGCTTGCACCTGGCAAGCAGTGTGCAGTCAGCTTAACAAAGTTGAAGTTGAAGTTGAAATGTCTTTGACATAAAATAGTAAATAGATAAAAACATAAATACACACATACACAACACTTAAAAAGATGACAAATATATGCTGTGAAATGGGCAGGAATGGCAGATGACCTATAGTTTATTGAGAAACCCAACAGCTGATGGTACAAATGAGCTCAGGTATCTGTTAGACCTGGCACATTTTCGGAAGGTATACTTCATCATTCCTGATGGTAGAAGGCAAAACTCAGAGTGTAGTGGGTGAGTGGTGTCAGCCAAAATGGCCATTGCCCTCTGTGTGGCTCTGGCCTCATACACAGACCTAATGCTGTTGAGGTCAGTGCCAATTCCTTTCCAACATGTGTTAACAATTTTGTCTGTTCTGCACATAGCATTTGTGCTGGGAGCTACCTGCCTTGGTTCAGAGAGCCTTACAAAATGAATAGAGCGTATCAATAGTTCAGTCAGAGCACTGAAGTTGCACTTGCATTAGCTGATTGGCATCATACTCTCACAGGTGTAGGCCTACAGCACTGTAATTAACGTGACAATGCTGTTCGCTGCAGCAGCTCCCTCCACCATTCCAGTCTATTCCTTGTGTGCTATATTTGCTTGCTTGGTATTGTTGACCAAGATTTATGTGTTTAGAGGGGGGATTCGTTCTCCAGCAGCCTAGATTTAAAATCTAATCGTGTTACCATGTTCAATCCCCTTGATGTAAATGTCAAAATTGGCATACACAGATTACCTGTAAACACTTAATCCACAGTGACCAACTGAACTGTGTCGGGGGGAAAAACAAAAGGCTGACCTTTCCAAGCATTTGCTTTAAATAAGCGCACACTTCTAGTCAATCTTCCCGGTAAATTGCAGGGTCGAAGTCAAGTTTGGCTGGGAAAATTACAACCTGCAAAGCTTTTAAAGAAAAAGTAAATGGTTATGGATAGAAAATTACCCAGCTGGTCAGTAGAAAGCCTTTACCATCCATCTGACTGACGGATGAGTTGTGTTAGATTTTTCTCTCTTTCCCATGCTGCCACTGTGATGGATCATGCTCATTCTCTGTGTGTAGAGTGATGGATTCTTTCCATCACAATTTAATCCTTTTCCTGTTTTTATTTTATTTTATCATAAACATGTTTGTCTAGTGATTGAGTTTAAATGCACAATAGACTTTTTTTTTTTTTACAGCTTGCAGTGTGTGTCTGTATGAGTGAATCAACAAAAGAGACTATTTGTTGCAGTGTGATTTATGCTGTTGTTAATGTGTGCACATGGTTGCCTTGACTCTATTTACCTGCCTGCTGCTGTTTCCGTCTAAAATCTTATTATGCTGTCACATTTGGTTTCTAGACAGGTTTTTGTTTGGACAGCCTCCACTCGCCAGTTAGCATACTGGGTAATTAGTTTGAATTTATGTCTGATTGTGTGTGTGTGTGTGTGTG
>NC_045749.1:5232193-5234537 GCF_008692095.1 Etheostoma spectabile | reverse complement strand
TGTGTGTGTGTGTGTGTATGTTTGTCTTAACTGTCAGAAAGTCTCTGCTGGCAGTCAGACTACGCACAGCCACTTATAGAGAGACAACAAGACCAGCCTTGATTTTCTCTCCACTGTTCACTCCTCTTTCTTTTAGCTGTCTGTCAGTGCTCAACCAAAGCCTGTGCACACTATAAATATGTAACACTGACAGCTAGCGTTTAAATAGTTTCTGCAGTCCAAATACTGGACACAGCTGTAGACAGACTTGAAGTTCACGGAGGTTGCCAGGTTGAGAACACAGCATCAATGTTGCTAGATGCTAGTCTTACATAGCCAGACAATACTCCACAGCACAGCGGAGTAGCTAATGTTAGATGCTGGCTATGCTATAAAAACCTGTGCTGACGCGAAGCTTTGTACCTGACTGACAACCAACCTATCTCAGGTTAAAATTCAACCCGGTGTTCCGGTTTGACGAGAGACCATGTTAACTGGCGACTGTCCGCTAAATGTGTCTGTTGTTGCCGTAGTGACGACAGCTGTTGAAACCGGGAAGATCATACGTAGCGTTCCGCGTGAATGCCTTTTTGTTAAGTTGTCATTAAAATGTCAACATAACAACGTGTACGTTACCTCTCTGATTTGTCTTTGGAGTCTAGTCTGAGGAAACTTGTCTGTCGCCTTTGCAACGTGACTTACTGTTAAGGAAAACAGTAACACAGCGTTGCTCTTCCTGTTAATGTCTTGAATACGTTTTATTGAATAGCCTACACTTATTCGTCTCCAGAGCCTGTTTAAGTAAACACATGTCACGTAGAAAAGTATTTAGTCCTTTTAAAAGTAGAAAAAAATGAATTGACAACTTAGATTCAAACTCGTAGCTACCTTTGTGAGAAAATATGGAGACTTTTCTCATCTTTCATCGACCCGCTCCTTGCTGAGCGCAGTACATAGCCTAGTATGCAGTACGTAGTGTTTGCATAGCGACCAAGCCCAAATAGCCTACTCCGCCTAATTAACGCACTAAAGCCAGTATTCTCCCTTCACCACACATTTAAGACAAATACAAGTAGTATAAGTAGTCCTTGTCCTTGTTGCTTTGGGGTCAACTTTTGTGATCCAGGGTCAGGAACTTGATGTGAAAGCCCCCTTGCTGCCCCCTCTTGCTACTTCAAATTCCATCATAGTTTTGATATGTTTTGAATGTCATCTGTGTTTTCCTTCTTATAGGATACATATAGGTATTCCCACCATAAATTAGTGTATCAGAATGTAGGATATTAGTCGTCGGCACTCAGAATAACCCTGGGGGAGGAAACCAAAAGCCCACACTTTGATATGCCTCCCCCTCAAAAGGCGAATTCCATGCCAGGAAATAAAATGGTACACTATACCCAGTTATGGCGTGACCAGCAGAGATTACTTCACTGGCTGTGTCTTAATTGTTTTGCGAGTAACTAACTTCAGTGATATTCCATCCATCCATCCATCTTCCGCCGCTTATCCGGTGTCGGGTCGCGGGGGCAGCAGCTCCAGTAGGGGACACCAACTTCCCTTTCCCGAGCCACATCAACCAGCTCCGACTGGGGGATCCCGAGGCGTTCCCCAGGCTCAGTCCTAGGTCTTCCCCGGGGCTCTCCCAGCTGGACATGCCTGGAACACCTCCCTAGGAGGCGCCCAGGAGGCATCCTACCAGATGCCGCCAACCACCTCAACTGGCTCCTTTCGACGCGAAGGAGCAGGGCTCTACTCCGAGCTCTCTCGGATGACTGTGCTTCTCACCCTATCTCTAAGGGAGACGCCAGCCACCCTCCTGAGGAAACCCATTTTCGGCGCTTTACCTGGATCTCTTCTTTCGGTCATGGCCAGCCTTCATGACCATAGGTGAGGGTAGGAAAGAAAATGCCCGTAGATCGAGAGCATTGCCTTCTGGCTCAGCTCCCTTTTCGTCACAACGGTGCGATAAACAGAATGTAATACCAGCTGCTCGATTCTCCGACCAATCTTCACGCTCCATAGTCCCCTCACTCGCGAACAAGACCCCAAGGTACTTAAACTCCTTCAGTGATATTACTCTATGAAATTCCCGTCCCTTGTAGCTGTGATAAATTAGCCTGAAGCTAATGCATACCAGTTCAGGAGGAAGTTAACCAACTCATCATCTTTTTAGGCTCAAAGCTGTCCCCATCATTCAAATACATCTCATATATTTACCTGGGGTTTGTTATGTCTCTGGACATGCAACTGTTAAAAACATTCCAAGGGTTTTTTATAGGTCGGGTAGAATCTATCTCCATTGATCCCATTGTTTGTTTGCTGCCTTCATGGCTGTCCTACAGCTGTAGCTGTAGCTGTAGCTGCG
>NC_045749.1:5231470-5232183 GCF_008692095.1 Etheostoma spectabile | reverse complement strand
TACAGACCATCTGGCAACCTGGCCTGGCTGTCAGAATGGACAGTTGAAACCAACACACAGGCCAAAACACAAACAGACATCTGTCACAGAATGTAAATCTCAAAGGAGAAAATACCGGCTTTACTATTTGTCAGCAAGCATATTTCATCTTAGCTTAAAGTTACCTTAATATCTGATGACATATTGTGGTCATTTTTGGATTTAATACATTAAATATAATAAATACTGCACCTTTTAAAGTGTTTTTACTTAAGAGACTTTTGTCCTTTTTCCAGGTTTCCATGGTGGCTCAGGTCTGTTTGGCGGCACTTGGAAGTTGCCCAACGTCCTTCCAGATTCATATTCTTCATATATGCTTACAATCCATTAATACTCAACATCCTAATTATCATTTATATTACTGTATGTTGGTTATTACACAAAATATATTGCACTTCTGTCTGTCCAGGGAGAAGAATTGTTTCTCAAGGGCTCTTCCTGTGGTTTCTTCCCTGATAAAGTTTTTTTCGGGAGTTGTTTTTTTTTGTTATCCAAATCGAGGGTCTAAGGACAAAGGGTAGTATAACACCTAGCAAACCCCTAGTAGTAAAGCCCCTTGAGGCAAAGTTGTGATTTGAGATATTGGGCTCTAAAGATAATGATAATAATAATATTTAATAATAAGAGGAAATAATAATAATAATAATAATAATAATAATAATAATAATAATAAT
>NC_045749.1:5195995-5231451 GCF_008692095.1 Etheostoma spectabile | reverse complement strand
ATAATAATAATAATAATAATAATAATAATAATAATAATAGGACATGACTTTACTTTTAAATTATTGAAAGCACATGTTTGAGTGAGCAGGGCCTTTAAAGGAACACTGGAGTCACTGTCTCAGAGCTGGAGGACGACAGCTTGGACAGCACGGAATAACAATAACTGCTAGACTTGTCTACTGATTTCTTAATAGAAATATACTGTTAAACAGCTGAGGGAGATCTGAAAATGAACACATTTTTTAACCCAAGATGAAAAAGATAATATCAAGAAAAATAAAGGTTCACACAAAAATGAATAACAATCAATCAAGAAGATAGCAATCTATGATCTTTCACCAATAAATATATAACCTTTTTGAGCTACTATATTTTACTTCTTAATATACTTTTACGTTTAGCTGTGGCCAAACAATACAAAAACAATAATACAACACATGCAATCCTATAGACTCTAAATAAAATTGTTGGCCCACACATACACTGATACAAGCCAGTGACCAGAAAGGAAAATTAGCCCTATAAACATGTGGTGTTCCACAGGGCTCTATTCTTGTTCCCATAGGGTTCTATCTGTACAAGGGCACATGATTTGTTGTTATGATACTGATGCACAGCACATCCAAACATGTATTTATTATAGTTGGCATTTTTCAGAATTTCCTTGTTGAATAACCCTGCTGTCCGACATCCAGCAAATCAAGCGGCATTTATGTGGTGGTAATGTCAAGCCTGTTGAAAAAGAGAGAGGGGGGATGTCTTGATGTCTGTGCAGGCCAGGGGTTTAGGTTTTAGTCATGTCTTCCTCCTAGCACTAAAAGGTCCAGGCACAACCAACACACATTTACATTTACACACATTGTGTGCGTGTGTGCCTGCGTGCTTGCGTGCGTGTGTATTCTTAACCATGTTTCAAACACTGAATGGATTGAAATTAAATGTCAAGCAAATACCAGAGCATGAACTGTCCCCCACATCCGGTGTGTGTGTTTGTGTGTGTGTGCGTGTGTGCGTGTGTGGGTGTGTGCCTGTGTGGCAAGCATGCCACGAGTAACTTCAAACAAGCCCTGGACAGTGGCCAAGTTTACAAATAACAATTACAAATCAATGCATACGGTACGCTGCATACACAAAATTAAAAAAAATTGTTTTGACATTTGTTTTATTTTGTGTGTATGAGTCATGCTGACATACACTAAATAATCTTGTCATTTACTAAATACTCACTGAATGATGGACAAATTGATAGTTCACTTAACATACTAGGGTCTGCTGACAAAAGGTATTGCATTCATAAGCTACGTTGTTGAAATAGAGCAAAAAGACTACCACAAAACAACCATATATAGATGTTATGAAGAAGATAATGTCATTTTTGCAGCCAACTTTTTTATCAATAAACACACCAACGGTCCTTGCTCACAGACAACAATAATGCACCTGTGATAAATAAATAGTTCACTGTGATTGGTCATCTACCTCAGGCAAGTTCCAAGTCAGTGACAGTTGATTTTCCCTCAATGAAATCCCAATTAAAATCCAAAGGCTGCCCTTGAAGGTAGAAAGTCAATGTGAGAGCCTATATGGCTCTGTGATCATGTAAAGTGTATGCAATTTGAGTTAATGGGTTAAAAACATAAAAAAACTCCATGTATGGTGAAGATACACTAATCAATAGCTCTTGTCTATGCACTATGCTCTTGTCAATGTTCTGAACATTGCTGGTGGGTTGTTAAAGAGGCGCTATGCAGTTTGGGCCATTTCTTTGCTGTTTTTTATCGCTTTTTGCTCACAGGCTTTTCTTTAGAGCTCCCCCTACACCTTCGGAATAGATATTTGGCAGCTCCTATGTTTACTTGTGTCTGACTCCACCCTCGGTCAGTCTGCACTTTCCTCTTTCTCTGTTCCTCCGACAATGTTTTCCTAAATTTCTGCTTCTTTTTTGCCGGCTCAGCCATGACGATAGGGTGAAAACTCGCAACTTTGTCGGTTCCTGAATGGCCGTATGTGTGCAGTGTCATGAGGCAGTTTGTTACATTCCAAGACCTGATATCACGCGATACTTCCTGACGCTGAGGCCAGTGGCCCGCCGGCCGAAGGTTGCAATGGTTGTTTTTCCCCTCACAGGCACCAGGGGGTAGCGAGACAACCACCATTCAACTAATAAAAGTCAAATAACCATTTCAATGACTCTGAAGCTGTTAGTTCAGGTATATTAAGCTAAAAAAAACTGGATAGTTCCCCTTTAATAAAATCTGATCAAACCAGGCACACAGTCCTGATCAAGCAGAGTGGAAAACTCTTAATAAAATATTTTAAGTTTCCAACATCCACCATTCTGCTCAAACCTTTCTTTCTAGCACCTTCCATTCTGTTCTTCCTGTCTCTACCTTTTACTCTTCTTCTCTCCTTTATTCTCTCCTTCCCCAGTCTATCATGCCCTCCCCTCTCACTTTTGTTGCCTCCTTCCTCTCTTCAACCTTTCTGGCACTTCCCATCTCTTTATTTATGTGTTGATTGCTTCTTTGCTCTCTCCCTCCCTTTCTTCATTCACAGCTCTTTCAATCTCTCTCCTTCTCTCTCTGTTTCTTGTCTCAGTTGCTTGCCTTTCACCCTCCCTCCTGCCAGAAATTGATGACCGTGTCCTGCTCTCTTTGACTTGTAGGCACCCACACACACAGGAACACACACACAGTATCAAAAAACAACTGAGTTTACACACAAACACACATTCAGTGTACACACACACACACACACACACACCCTCTACAGTAGGTTACTCTGTGTCAGCGTCTGTTCTCTGCCGAGAGGCTGTGGGCGATGTGATGATGTCGAGTTACTCGGGTGATTTTCTGTTGCTGCAGAGATGCTTTCACTACAACAGAGTGTGGCATACAAGCACAGACAACCACATACACACCTACTCATGGCCGGAGAGGGGAGACAGAAAAAGCAACATGTCAACACGCTCTCAATTATACACACACACAGATCCAGGCGTAGAGGCTCTTGACTACCTGCATGTACTCCTTCCTAAACACAGGCCATAGGGTACAGTTACCCTACTTTAATGAGGACACTCTGACCGTCCTCCGGTTTAATATTAGGTGTGGGATTCACTTATTGACCTTTTTCCACACCAGAGTTAGGAAGATAGAGAGGAAAGGGACAACGGGAAAGAGTGAGAAGAAGAGCCTAGTGCATCATACAGAACAATCTAAATCCTTAACATTAATTGGGCATCACACAAGATAAGAAACTACTCATCTTATTATGTGAGATCATGGTGTTCTCCATAAATTAAGTCTTATTTAATTTTTCTGGAGTGCTGTTGTTGCAGCAGAAAGCAGCTAAAAGACCTGGATTTGAATCCTCCAGTCGGGCTGTGGTGGGGCCATTCTTGTGTGAAGTTCACGTGTTCTCACTGTGCATGGGTTTCCTGTGGGTGCTTCGATTTCCCCCCACAGCCCAAAGAAATGCAGGTTTAATGGACATTCTACTTTGCTCATAGATGTGTCAGATTAAGTTCAATTTATTGATACAACCCAAAGTCACAAATACTTAGACCAGTGACAGACAATTAGCGCTCTGTGGCCAAATCTGGCCAGCAAGAGTTGAGTCTCACCTTTACATAGTTTTTATAATACATAATATTTCACAAATCTAAAATTGAAATAACAGGCCTGCAGAAATCCCAATAAACAATCTGTCATAACATTAATTTGCCATATTTTTGTAGTCCAACACAGAGCATACGTATGTGTGTTTATTATTTTCTGCAAAATGAGTTTTACAATAACATAAGCTGTAATTCTGTTAGCACTCACTAACAAGTTTTATAAATCTGATTAATTATTAAAAAATATAAAATACTTTAATGAAGAAAACATTGACAACATATAAGGCTGCATCTCCACTTGGCCTGTAGAATCAGGTTTGCCACCCTATGAATAATTCTGAAAGAATTAGTTAAACTGAAGAAAGGGAGAAACAGGAGGGCTCCCTCCTCCAGTGTGAGCTGGGATGAGCAAGTCTAGATAATGAATGGATAGTATACTGTGATTTGTTAAATGTTGCTGGTTATGACATGATTTTGGTGTAAAGGTTGTCTGTTGTCTGACGTCTTGAAAGTAGCATATTCATTACTCTGCACTGAGCTGAATCACTAGAAGAAAGACAGTATATGTTATATATGCTATAAGAATAAAGTGGAGATCAGAGATGAAAACCAGAGAGAAATAAAACAAAATTGATGTGATATTCATTTGTGTGTGTGTGTGTGTGTGTGTGTGTGTGTGTGTGTGTGTGTGTGTGTGTGTGTGTGTGTGTGTGTGTGTACACAAAGCCAGTCAGATTAACACTGCATTGAATAATAAAATCACACTAATCTGACAGACAGTGGAGAAAAGTAAAAAAGACAGAGGGAGGAAGAGAATAAAAGAGCGGGAGCGTAATAAAACCAATCAGAGAGCATTAGCAGAGCAGAGACCAGTAATTGGAGCTGTGAAGTGTTACTCAACAGCTTGCAAGACCTGAGACACACACACACACACACACACACACACACACACACACACTGAAAACCATTAGCCACTTGTACCACTCTCCCTTTTTCTTTCTGTACTGCAATCACTATTCTCTAATTAATTCACACACCTTCTTTTTGTGCACGCGCACACACACACACCAATACATACCCACTTTCCCATGTTTAATTTGCACAGAAACACAATACATGCCTGGATTCTTCACATCTCAATCACACATGCAATCACACACACTCTTTCTCACACTCGCACCAACACACCCACATACACTAATACACACACACAGACACACTTTTTTCCCAGCTTGACATTCGCACTGTTCTGCCAGCTACGCCACATAAGAGCTCCTTCCTGTGCTGCTCGCCCACCTGCTGCATCGCACACCATATTACTGAGAGAGAAAGCATCTTTTTAACCTTTCTGAGTGAGAAACACTTGACAAAAATTGCCATCTCTCCTGTGAACGTCACTCAAAATGTCCTCTTTTTCAGCATGCATTTCCTCTCACATACATGTGGGAAACAGGCTTGTGCAGGTGGTTGACAGGTTGTTGTGCTTGTGGTCTTTTGATATTAGTTTAGTACCAAAAGTAAGGCACACCCATGTGATTTGAGTTTCAATTATTCTACCAACTAAAGACTAAAGAAATCTGTCCTGCATTATCAAAAAAAAATCAAAGCCTTTTGAAAAGGCAGCTCAATATCTTACCGTTTATTAGAGAAAGACACACGTATATAACATAACATGTTTACTTTATTACAAGCTAAGGTTCAGATT
Source organism: Etheostoma spectabile (assembly GCF_008692095.1). Lineage (NCBI taxonomy): Eukaryota > Metazoa > Chordata > Actinopteri > Perciformes > Percidae > Etheostoma > Etheostoma spectabile. The sequence goes on along the minus strand of NC_045749.1, from coordinate 5,226,126 downwards.
TACAAGTTACACTGTTACTTAAGCAAGCCAAAAACATGATATCTGTAAACAATCAGTAAGCCTAGAAAAGTTGCAGAACTGTGACCGCAGACCTTGTTATAACCATCGTCAAATATGATGGTCCATATCCAAATATGGATTTAAGGTTTCAAAGGAAATATCTCTGGGGAAAATAAATGTAGCTTGAACGTTATCATCAGATGCTGTGGTGAGCGCAGAACGAGAAGTATTTTCCACCAGTCTGTACCTTAGTCTTTTTATTGGCACTGGGGCCATCACTTTTCGTATCCAATCAGGCAAATCAGAAGTGTCACCAACGTGTGATTTATCAACATTTCTATCCTTAATGGCTTAGCTGAGCTTTTAGTTTGTACCAAGGTCCTTGTCTGGAATTCAATTCTTACTAAAATAGTGAACTTTTACTGGAGCTTTTGTAATTTAAAATCCTCATTGGTAACTTTTAGTACCATTTTTACTGTGTTGTGAAATTAGACGATTGCCTGGTTGTTATCTGTAGTTATGCTTCTGAGATTTGAGGTTTACTTGGCAAGGGAAGCCATACAATAACTTCTTGATTGCTTTGGGTCTGCACATGTGGTGTAACGTGTTTCTTTCTGTATTTATTTCCTTATTGGGATCCCCATAAGCACTAGCATAAGCATTGGCAATTTTTCCTGGGGTCCACACACATACAGTCAAACACTTATACTCACAAAAAAACAAGTAAAACAGCTCATCTCATTGAATTTAACATAGCACAGAAAAGGCAAAACACAATATTACCAATCCATCACAATTCCTCAAGAATTCAATGTGCTTCTTTTTTTTTTACCGTCAGCATAGAAATAAATAGTAATTCTCAATAAACAAATTCTTGTCTGAATGATTTCAAATTATATATGTACTAACATTGATTGCCAAGGGGAAAAGAATGACAAATGTAGGGTTTTTGTCAAGATATTTCTATGATTTATTTATGTGTATTTGTATTTGGTATTGAGCAGACGTACAAACAGGAAGAAAAAAAGAAAGTGCAGCTGAAAATGGCTTTACTACGGAACCAAACTCTTTCCTTGAAAGGTGTAAAGGTTTGATGAAATTTCCTTTGTGTTATTAAATTATATTATAATAATAGAAATCACAGAAATAGAAATCACAAAGTTCATATTTGGCAAAGGCTGACACTTGTGTAGTAAATAACATCATTGCAGACAAATCAGCAAAACCACCATTCAGTGTCTTTACAGCAGTCAGTTAAAAGCTTTCTGAATAAATTACAAACAACAATGCAAAATCCTTCATGTTTCTGAGTTTAGTTCAGTTTAATGTTTCTCTTTAATAAAGGACAGGCACTTTATGATGCTGCTGTCTGGATATGGCTTTCGTGTACTTGTTGCATGGTGATTGAGGCTCTCATCCGGCTGCATCTCCACAATACTCCGTTGCAAACTTTCATCTCTCTGCTCACTTTCCTCCGTCTCGTCTTGCTCTCCTGTCCGTCTTGCCCCAATTGTCTCCTTTGCCCCTGTCCACTTTTTGTTCTCCATCAATGCCTTGTGCCCGATTATTAAGATAATGCACTCCACTTTGTTCTACATCATTTTGCACCCGTTTTATTTGTACAGCCTTGTTCAATTTTCAATGTTCTCAGATTGCCACTAGCCTTGATAAAGTAGTTCTCCAGCTCTGCCACAGGTCCCTTATCAGAGAACAAATGGTGCAGGTATGCCTGGACGTACTGATCTGAGGTGATAAGGTCAAGGTTAATGGAGGAGGACACAGTTGCAGAAGTGGTATCCAGCCCAGAGACGCTCCTTCTTCTCCCTGTTAAGTTTAACTTAGTTCAGTTAATGCAACTCAACTGAGAAAGGCATAAGCCGTGTCCTTGGTTATTTCTAGAAAGTCTACCTATCTCTGTCTTCAGAGCGGATAGAGGGATGGTCACACTCTTTCCTGTCTCGCTGTCTGTCACAGTGAGTCCCGTCATGGATCCCTCCTCTGGCACCTCGCTGGAGGGGTCACATGATGCCAGACCCCCTCGACATTTCACAACACACACTGAATTAGACTTATATCGCCTATAATTAAGAGAAGGGGGGGATGACAGGATAGAATTGGGAAAGAACAGTCAATGTATAAATGCATTCATTTAGACAGAAACCTGGATTCATCATTGCAACATTACAGTGAGGAGATGTTACAAGCTTACAGGGCGAGGGCCTGCCTGGTGGGCAACAACCCATTGATGAAGAAATTGTAATAAGTTTTCATGTTTGATGGCCGCTCACCAAGAGCCTGATTTTGACAGAGGTTTCTGCTTGTTAAAAGAAAGTTTTTCCTCACCACTGGATTAGTGGGGTATTTGAAAATTATAGCGTGTGGTCTAGACAAACTTTATCTGTAAAGTGTCCTGAGATATCTTATGTTGTGATTTGACACTATAAATGGTTGACTGGTAGATTGTCACAACTGCTGTATTACCTGTAAGCAGGTATGATCTGTGTGAGGTCTTCCTTGTATTGCTCCAGTGCAGCCCTTGCAGCCAGGGGCTCAGCCTGGCCCTCAAAACCTGCCAAGTGAACCAACATCTGGCTGTGAAATGCTGCTCCACTGGCCCAGTGCCTCAGAGACCTGGAGGAACAGATAGTGTCAAAACAAAAAGGACCACTAACCTGTGATCAGTCTTCTACTGCATTATATTATACCATCCTCCATGCAACAGTTTTGTGTTCTACGCTATTCTTTCCTCTATTATGATTTCTCCAACTTTGACCTAATCAAGACCATTATCAATTAAATTGAAGGCCTATATCACAATATATAAAAAGTCAGATGTCAGAGTCCGGAAACACTGTCTGAAACAATTCTCAGATTTTCTCATGGCATAATAGGACTGGTGTATATATTGGCTGCAAAATAAGTTGCATGTTGGTATCATTTATAGTCGTAATACAGTGAATTATATTTCACTCATTTGACTAGCGACAGAAAGAACTGCAACACCACAGAATTAAAAAAACAAACATTGAAAGAACATTTCAGTGAGCATTTGAAGTAGTGTTACATTGACGTAAGAAAATTAAGACCTGTTTAAAAGTATTTAAGACCTAGGACACAATACTTTTAAAATTTTAAGGCCTAAAACCCTAAAGACCCTGGGCAACAATTCTTCCACTCCCCTGTACGCTGCTCTGCTGACACCATCCTCTACTGCACTGGGCTCACCTGGAGTCACAGTCTCCTCCCAGCAGACAGGTCTTCAGCTGGGTGAGGGTGAGGCTGAGCTGGGCCTCAAGTCTAATGGAGTCCTGGATCAGCCTGCTTTTGTCACTCAGGTTGATCTTGCAGCGCTTCAGGTACTCCTCCATCACCTCCTGGAGCTCCCAAACTCTCTGCTGGAGGTAGAAATGAGCTTCATTGCAGTTCTGGCACCGATCTTGATATTTGGATTTTGGGTAGTAAAGCTGCAACTAACGGTTATTTTTATTGTCGATTCATCCGTCGAGTATTTTTCTCAATTAATCAATTCGTTGTTTGGTCTATACAATGGGGAAAAGTGATCACTGAATCGATCAGTGCTTTCCAAAGCCCAAGATGACGTCCTTAAATGTCTTGTTTCGTCCACAACTCAAAGATAGTCAGTGTACTGTCACAGAGGAGTGAAGAAACAAGAACACATTCACATTTAAGAAGCTGGAGTCACAGAAGTTTTACTTTATTTTCATAAAACATTACTCCAACCAATGAACCTATTATCAAAATAGTTGGCGATTAGTTTAATAGTTGACAGATAATCAATTCATGTTTGCAACTCTAATTTGGGGATTCATAACTATCCTAAACATTCTGTGTCCCTTCATCACTTCGTTGTTACAATAAAAATCAACGTTTAGCTGGCTCGTCAAAAAGAAAGTTGGCCGAAATGTCTCAGTAGATATATACAGGAATATACTTTCATATTATATCAAGCAATCTTTTTACTTACTCCCCTCATTGTTTTCAATCAAAGGCCTCACCTGGCATGATGATGACCCCGCTGATTTCCCTTTCACACCTGATGACTGTTTCGATGACGTGTAGGCCATGTCCATCACCATAGTAACCACCAATCCCACAAGGCCGGCCAAGCGTGGCTCATCTGAAAAGGATGACAATCGGCCAATCAGATCCTTCAGGTAGGTTGGCGCCCTCTTCCCAATGTCGCCCTGCAGCTGGGTAAGAAGGAATGAACACAAATGTCCGTGCTTAAATGGTAACAGAATTTCAGCATACTGCCTCGTGCTCTCTGTCTCAATAAAATAAAAATGCAAGGTTAGTTGATTGCGCTCGCTTCTTTTCAAGAACAGCTTTAAACTGCATTTTGTCACCATCATATTGCTCCTTTTGGCTATTGTATTGATTTGTAACCTCTTTACAATCCCCAACAGGAGCACATTTCTAATACTGAGTGGTGCTTTATTATTTTGCACAATACTCTTTCTTAACTGTCTCAAGGCAACAACATCTTTATTTCCCCTCGTGTTCATCTCCAGCTGCACTGCATGGCTGAACGGATGATTTAAAGAAGAAATCAATGAGCAGTCGGCCCGCTCAGTCTATTTCAGAAGGCACAGATCACCTCGTGTTTTGTATGTTTTGCTCTTTTTAAGCATCATTATAACTTATCTGTCACACTATCTTTTCTTCTTTTCATTTAAAGAACAAAAAGGTATATCGCCAGTATGTACAGTACATACACCAAAAGTCACTACCAGAGGTACACCTACATACACCTAATACACATGAAATCAAATATATCATAGCTAGGCTGAGATGAGAAATTTATCAAAGACAAACTCAGTCTTAATTGCCTAATTATTCTTAATGTCTCTTATTGTGTTGCCATTTTGGTGCCGTTATTGGAAAAAAAGTGTTCAAAGTTTGTTTTTGGCCCATTTCTTCTTGTGGATGTGAAATTTCCCTACTTACAAGATTACATTACATGTCATTTAGCAGGCGCTTTTGTCCAAAGTGACTTACAATTGCTATGTACATATTTCTATGTATCAGAGGTTGCATGCCTCTGGAGCTACTAGTGGTTAAGTGTCTTGCTCTGGGACACGTTGGTTGATGTATCGCAGTGGGAATCAAACCCTGATCTCCCACACCAAAGGCATGTGGCATGTTCACTGCGCCATCACCACCCAAGATGAGCTGTACTAAATCTAAATCATCTCATTGCCTTCAAAACAAATAATTATGTCTTTGTCCTCAGATTGAATTGATTGGCTAGTTTTCCTTTTTGTAATATGTCGAACATCAACCCAGAATATACAGAATACTCTTTTTACTCTCATTAACCTGCTGTAGTTGTTCCTGGAGGCTGGCGGCCTGGGAGTCAAGGCTCTCATCGTGATTGGCTAGGAGAAGAGGGTGGAGGACTCTGAGGTCAGGTATGGCATCGCCCTCCAACATGGCGTCGTAGAGAAGAGAACCAATCGCATCCTTCACTTGAGAAAGCTCTTCTTCTGATGAAAACAGCTGGCCCATAATGGTATTTGTATTTGTGTCCTGTGTAGTGACAAACCAGTAAATATTTTGTATTTATGGCAGCATCTGAAGAATAGAAAAGAGAAAAAAACTCAACTTTAAGTAATATGTAATAGATTATAAATTTAAACCTTTAACATTGGCTGTTATGAAACACATACTCAGATAACAGTGTAATTAAAGTTTTTTTACTGAATAGGCTATAAACAGGGTTTAAAATTATCTTTTTCGTCCACCAAACAAATGGATAGTAAATGTTCAAATTCTAACAGGGTCCACTCAATAGATCACCGTTGTTTTTTTGGCTGGGGAATGAAGCAAATTTACCAGCCACTTGCATATTTTACGAGCATTTGGCTGGTAAATGGTGCTAATTTTGTAACCCTGAATGTAAACATCCAAATTAAACTATGGTTTCAATACAATGTGTTAATGTATTTAGAGTCTACACAACTCAAGACACAAGCAAACTATTTAACTCTTCATAAAAGCAAGACGTTCAATTTTCAAAATACCTCCAAAAATAGCACCGTCCAATGTTTTACTGACGTTCCAGCAGCATTTCAGTCACATCTGATCTCTGTTACTGCAGTAGGGATGGACTTTGGGCGGCCGGTGTCTCACCGCCCCACTTCCTCGGTAGATGCTAGATCAGATCCACTAGAAGTGTCAACGTCACAGTACGTGCCTCGTGGCCCGCATTTTTCTGCCTCTGATTGGCTTACACTGGTTTTCTTACCTTAACCCTAACCATTCCCCACTCACCATGCCTAAATTGCAACTACGACTAGTGGATCCAAACTAGCATTTACCCACTTCCTCCTCTGTCCTCCCCGCCTGCTGCAGTCAAGAGATTAACCAAGACAACACAGCAGCAGGATGTAGCCCGGCAGTAAACCTAGACCTCCCTCTAGCTGCAGTACCCAGGAAATGCGATCAGGCTACAGTGAAAGCTAGGGACAGTCAGTCATGTCTTCCAGGCTAGGGATGTTAGGGTGTGTCTCAGTACTCTCCATCTGAGACGGGTTTTATTGCCTTTTATCTGTTGGTGCATGGCGAATTAAAAACCTCTCAGAATAGTTATTTTGCACCCATTCTTGTAGTGCTATATGTAAATGCATGATATTGAAATTAAACTAATTATCCTTGTGCTTTGGGGACTCCCTGGGAGACTCCATAGGTCCTGAATGAAAGCTTAGCTGCTTTGTTAAACATTGAAAAACCAGGCCAAGGGCTTTAGCTTTTTTTTTATTTAGCTAAATGGAACAGTGGCCTTGGTGGTGGTGTGATGTTGACTTTTTTTACATGATAAGATATGGTGCAAGGGGATTTGGGATTTTGTGTAGTGTGAGAGATGTTCTTGTTAACTGGGACAAGGACTTGTGTGCACTATCATGGCCTCCTCTGAGTTTTGTGTGTATTACCAGCTGCAGCTAAATGAAATCCCCCACACGGTGGTTGAGCCTGAGCTCAGGAGTAATGTGCATATCTTCATATCTGTTAATCCTAAAATTAAATTTGCTAGACCGTCCTCCTCATACTGTCACCTGTTTTTCACAATCAGTTTCTGATCATCTTATTTCCAATGGGTGAGTGAATTACTGGAATTGTTGGGTCTTTGTAAATTCTAGAGTGTGGTCTACCCTACTCCATCTGCAAAGTGTCTTGAGATAACTCTAGTTATGATTTGATACTATAAATAGAATTGAATTGAGTCAAGCACTCATAGCTGCTTATTAGTCCGATATTTCCCTTGAAGTTGGCAGAGACCAAACCAGAGCTTAAAGAGAGTGAATGTTGAACGAACATTCATCCGGTGGTCAGAAACACGACTCCAAATTAATTTAGCTCCATAACTGCTAGATGGGTAACAGAGTACATTTTTGCTAACATGAGCCATATCAACTTTAAAAGGTGGCAGCATGTTTTGTTGTGCAACGTGTTGGCTGACCCCAAGTGGCCAGCAGACTTATTAATGTAATGTATTAAAGTATCTTTTATTCCAGCAATATATGTGGAAGGTGTTGCCACACACATGCTGTTCTCTGGCCCCGTTTTACAAGAAAATTAGACTGAAATGAGCTAATTATTGGATAATTGTTCAGGTTTCAGAGTGCCAGCAGGGCAGCTCAGTTACTCTCTCACCAATCTGATAAGTAGCTCTTTGGCATTAGAGTAGCAGCGCTTAGCAGATAACCTAAACTGGATGTGACCAACTGCACTAGAAATAGGAAAATAGGCCATTTTTAAATTAGACATTTTGACTTGAAAAGAAAGCACAGGTATATATAAAAGTACATGATAGCTTGGTGGCTCACTTTCACAGAGCCTGGTATAAAAATCCACCGTTAATGTTATTAATAACACATGGGACAAGACAAAATGCCTGCTGGGAAAAAGGCCTATAGAGATTATAACTCATAGGATAAAGAATTTGGTTAATGTTAATTAAGATTAAATAAAACAAAACATAATATTATACATTGAGAATTCGGGGTAGACATGGGAAGTAGTTACTACAATAGATAAGATAAATAGAGCATTTATTTTTTAAATAATACAACTTGTGTGAGCTAGAGGCACCTTGGTGTGAGCGCTTGTTTATGGTTGGTATACCAAGATGTCACAGTGAATTTGACAATGCCATGTTGATGTTTAAAAAATTCAAGGCGGCGAGGCTTTACACAGGCACAAAACAAACCGCACATGGACCAACACACACACGTTTCCTCGCTTCTCTCCATCCAGTCTGCTTTCCAGCCGTCTTCTCTATTTTACTTCTCCTGTCATTGGTGCTGGGATTGTGTGTGTCTCTCTTGTTCCCTGTCTCACTCCATGGATGGCTGTTTTTACACACTTTACACTTCTCTGAAAGCAGTAAATAATTGAATGTCCTCGTGTCACACATATACACACACATCGGCACTCAGAAATGGGAAGGGACGCACACAAATATTGTACATGGTTAAATGGGGAAAATGCACCGCTCCTCTTGCTTTTGCTCTGATTTGTTTCGCTCAATCTCTTTATAAAGGTCTAATTTCCATCTGAGAGTGAAGTGAAGATGAAAGGAAAGTAGAGCGGAGGGTGAAAAAGAGACGAGAGAAGGGAGAAAAAGGAAAGTTTAGGTAAGGAGAGAATAGAAGGGTGAGACAAAGTAAAGGTGATGTTGAAAGAAGAGAGGAGAATGGCAGATAGACTCAACTTTCCATAACACAAGCACACACACACACACACACACACACACACACACACACACACACACACACACACACACACACACACACACACAGTGGGGCCTTCTAAATGACAGCCCACTTACTGAATATAAATCACCACATACGGAATGTGTACGTTTACAAGATAATACCACTTGAAACTCAAGTTTAATTTTTTAAATTAGAAATAATGATGATTTATTGAGGTAGTGGATTAGAGTGTCTGTAAACACTATTTATGTTTGTAAAGTTCACCCTATTTTGTCCTTTTGGACCGATGCATTTCAGGATCGGTGGGAAATTGTATACCAAACGTTGCATGCTAAGCATGTTCATGTATTTTTCCTTTTTCCGTCCATTACTTTTGTCTCTATTCTGTGCCTCTCTCCCCCTCATCATCATGTCTCCTCTTCCCTCCTCCATCTTCTGTATCCTCCTCCCTTTGTCTGATCATTTATTCAGTGTAGAGGATAATAAAAACAAGTTTGACGTACAGTAATACATCACGCCATGGCTGGTGTGCCAAGCGTCATCCATTTAGCAGCAGGCTAAATAAAGCATCACTAATTATTGCAAATGGCAGCTGTTAAAGGGCATATTAATGTCTCCTTTCTACATGTATACGTCCAATGTTATGGGCCGATAGATACTCACAAGCTAAACTTTAAAGAGAAAAAGAGTGACAAATAAGCTGGGTAAACTGTATTGTGTTGGGTCAAAGCCCGAGTGGTATGAGTTAAATTGATTTAACTGTTTCATGCTGAATACTTCTGACCAACACAGTACGGTCATATGCGTCTGCCAGTTTGCATCCCTGTGTTGACATAATTGATAAGTATGTCCTCTTTCTCTTCTCAATGTATAGGACAATTCTAGAGTAAATCACCCTGGAAATCCAGATCTCTCGCAAGAGCACAATTAGAATTTTCTCACTGAGTTACTCTGGCATCGAGTAATGCTGCTCATGAACTATACCCTTGTAGCCGAGCTGCACCAATCACATCGGTGTATCTGATATAGGCGGGCCAGAGGCGAGCTGCACCAATCACATCGGTGTATCTGATATAGGTGGGCCAGAGGCGAGCTGCACCAATCACATCGGTGTATCTGATATAGGTGGGCCAGAGGCGAGCTGCACCAATCACATCGGTGTATCTGATATAGGCGGGCCAGAGGCGAGCTGCACCAATCACATTGGTGTATCTGATAAAGGTGGGCCAGAGGTGAGCTAAACTGATGATGACAGTTTAATCTACCAGTTAGCCTTTTTAACAGTCACCCCATGTATTGTTGTGATTGGTTGTAGTGTTATCTAATTGCGTGCAGTGAGATTTTTTTTAAATGCACGCTTGGTGCCCCTACTCGAGATGGGCAATTTACATGTATCAATGCCAGACCCTTAATCTTTCGGATTTGGGTCTGGATTTCCAGGCTAGGAGTATATGGGCCTCCAGGACAAACTGTAAGCCCCAAAAAACAAATGGGACAAAAATTAAATTACTACATATACATATAAATACATTCAAAGAATCTATGTGTAAAGTTAAATTTGTTTGTTCCTGCAAGTTCATAAATACTTTTGCTGATTTTTTTTAATTTACTTTTGCAAGTGTCAAGTGTCATTTACTTTTGAAAGTGGAGAGTGGGACTGCTGCAACTTGGCTGTGGTCTGCCCTCATGGATGAGGTGTTGGGACAGGGCATTCTACCAGACCCCCTGTCCTTGTTGCCTTCATCCCTGACGACACAAAAGGGCCAAGTACAGCAGAGGGTGACCAGGGGAAGGAAAGCCAGGGCCATGAGAGAGAGAGAGAGAGAGAGAAAGACACACACACACACACAAACACACCCACACACAAGATTATTGCTAAATACATTGTTTATTTTATTTAAACTGTGAATGGAAATGAATTAGCCTATTTAACGTTGCAACTTCAGGTTTCAAACATATTGTTTAAACACTTATCGATAGGCTGCAGCCAATGCTTATTGTCTATGTCAAGAGAGACCCCTACTGGCCAAGCAAGGCCATCATAGACTGCATGTACACATATATGTATGTATATTATGGCATGCCGTTTAGGAAATAATATATATATATATGAAGTTTAGCCATCGAATATATGGAATGAAAGTCTGAATATGGATGAACGTCTGAATATATGGATGAAAGTCTGAATATATTGAATGAAAGTCTGAATATATGAATGAAAGTCTGATATATATGAAGTCTGAATATGGAATGAAGTCTGAATATATGGAATGAAGTTGAATTATGAAGAAGTCTGATATATGGATGAAGTCTGAATAATGTGAAGAAAGTTGAATAATGGAATGAAAGTCGAATATATGAGAAAGTCTGAATATATGGAATAAGTCTGAATATAGGAATGAAGTCTGAATATATGGAATGAGTCTGAATATATGGATGAAAGTTGGATACATTGACGAAATGTCACCAAAGGGATACCTTTCTGGATTCACTGGATTTACAAAAGGCACGGCTGAAATAGTCCAATACTTTGTTGAACTGCAGGGTTTTTTTGCAACAACGGTCATACTCCAAACGACACAACAGTTTGGAAATTAGATAGCGTCACCTTGAGGATCATATTTCCATTATTGCGACATTCTTAGTTCTTAAAGCAATCCTGTTCACAAAACGGCCGAAAGAACATAGCATCATTCTTGAAGGAATTTATGATCTCTTGGGAGATGTCGGCAGAAGTAACACTTCAATGGAAGCTAATGGTGTGGGCACTGGATACGGTTACAGTATTTTGGCCGTACATGCATTTGCCAGAGTGTTAATAATCTCTTCATGCTCAAAATAGCTGACACTAGTCCTAGCCGATTCACTATAGCGTCACATTTGTTACATCCTGATTAATCAGCCACAAACAAGATGGCGCCAGCGCCGTAATGACGTCAGCTTTCATTCCATATATTCAGACTTTCATTCCATATATTCAGACTTCTTCCAAATTCGACTTTCATTCCAATATCAGACTTTCATTCCATATTCAGACTTTCTTCCATATATTCAGACTTTCATTCCATATTCAGACTTCATTCCATATATTCAGACTTTCATTCCATATATTCAGACTTCATTCCAAGATTCAGCTTTCATTCCATATATTCAGACTTCAATTCCATATATTCAGACTTTCATCCATATATTCAATCAATTCCATTTTCTCTTCTATATTCAGACTTCTTCCATAATTCAGACTTCATCATTATCAGACTTCCATTCAATATTATTCAGACTTCATTCCATATATCAGATGGATAAACTTCATATATATATATTATTTCCTAAACGGCATGCCATAGTATATTATATATTAGATAATATATATATATATATATGTATACAGTATATATATATGTATACAGTCTCTCTCTCTCTCTATATATCTGTGTGTATATATATATATATATATATAGTCTATGAGCAAGGCACTAATCACTGCAGTCTGAAGACGTAGTTCCGTTTCCGGTGTAAACAAACATCAAATATGGCGACGTTCGGACGGTATGGCAAACTTCTACCAGACATGAGCGTCTGTTGACAGTGAACACATTATTCAGCATGAAGACTGACGCCAGAAGTGAGGCGCCTTTAGTTCGCTACTACTGCACCGCCGGCGGCGGGATGGAGCGTTTCTTACTCGACGAGGTGAAGGTGAAGCTGGCAGCGGAAGATGTAAGTTCGAGCAAAGAGAGATAAACCAACAGTTAACGGCTGTTAACAAACTCCATTCCCCATACGTTAGTTTTAGAGAGCTGATAGATACACAGACGTGTCAAAGATGCCCTTTTGGTTTGTTACCTGTGTTTTAAACCTAAACTCATTTGAAATATTTTGTCAGACGTTGGCTGAAAATCCAGAATTAGCTTTACCTAGCATGGTACCTGTGGTGGAAAGTAGCTAACACGTCAACATTACTCAAATAACGTAACCGTTACATTTTTAAGGGAACTGTTTAATGTTCTATTAAAGGCTATACACTACAGTTCAGGGGCAAACATACTTTTTACTCTTCTTCGTGTATTTGATAACTTTATATGCTAATTAGATAATAAAATATGATTCAAAATAAAAGATGTTAATATTATATCAGTAACACTCTATTCATCCCCAGGGGCCAGTGACATTCACAAGCAACCCAGCAGTATTGCAAAAAATCAAATTACATACTAAAATTAGCCCCACCTTCACCAGTTTCAATATTAAAGTTATTAATGCATCAGTAAGCATGATCTTATAATCTTATAATATACATTAAAATGGGCTATTCTGCAAAATTAGTATTTTTAAAATATTGTGATCCTAATGCTTTACATTCTATCAATCTGTGACCCGTCAGATTGCGTGCTCAGTAGCTGTGTACTTGCCGAAAATTAATTTGTTCCTTTGTGAGAAAAATCGGACCCGTGCAGAGGCATAAAATAAAAAAAACTATATAAAATTAGTGTTCTTTTTACGGTTGGTCCTTTTTCTGTTAAACAATCAAAATTTAAAAATAGTCACTTTAATAAAAAAAAAAAATTGAATTGTTCTGAGAGTAAAGCTGGGCAATATAACGGTATTAAATCGATAATGTGATATAAGTCTAGATATTGTTTTAGATTTTGGAGCTCGTAATATCATAATAAGGCATAAGTAGTGTTTTTTCCTGGTTTTAAAGGCTTCATTACAGTAAAGTGATGTAATTTTCTGAAATTACCAGACTGTTACTGTTCTATCATTTTCCTTTATCCACTTAGTCATTATGTCCAAATTACTGATGTTTATTTATGAAAAATCTTCTGCAAACATTTTGTGAAAGCACCAATAGTCAACACTACAATATTGTTCGGTATCGATATTGAGGTATTTGGTCAAAAATATTGTGATATTTAATTTTCTCTACATCGCCCAGCCCTAGCTGAGAGCTTAGCAGTCTTTAAGAACTTGTGTTGTTGTGTTTCCAGGTGTGTCAGATGCCAGGTAAAGTGTTGTTCAGCTCCTCCGTGGGGATCAACACAGTCAGTGAGCTCAGGGCGGCAGAGAGACTCTTCCTCCTGTTGAAACAAGACTTGCCAGTGCAGCTATCTGCTAACACCAACCCAGGTACTAGCCTGACACGTCGAATGCACACGTACATGTAATACAACACATTGGAAATACCTTGGCAGATATTAAATTGTATGCCTGTCTCTCAGTTATCGTGCACCTTAGAAGTTTAAAAGTCTGAACCTATAATGGCATCATTAAAATGATCCATCCACACCATTGAAAGAAGAAATCCCAAAATGGAAACAAAACCACCATAAAAATGAATTGTCTTAATATTATATTGACTTAGTCTTGTGTGTTCTGTAATGTTCATAGCAAAAGCCGCCTCTGTGCTGCGGTCCAGAGTGTTGGGTGATAAGACTCTTTGGACCAGTGCTGTAATGACATGGAACCACCTGCAGGGGGAGCTGGAAGGCAGAAGGACTTCTGTCAACCCACCAAACCCTGCCCTGGGAGTGACAATGAAGAGGGATGAGGGGAGGATTGAAGAACAGAGGGGAGAGGAGGAGGAGAAGCACAATGAGGAAAATAAAAGTAAGAGAGAGACGGCACAAAGAGGGGAAACATTGAAGGGTGAAACCTGTGGAGCTGAAGCCCAGATACTTGAGAAAAAGAGAAAGAGGGATTCGGAAGGAAAAGAGTCTAATAGCGGCAAAAATGCAAAGAAACCGAGGTCACCTGAGAAAGAAAGAAAGAGACAGTACAAAGAGGATGATGAAGAAGGGAGGAGGAAGGTTATGGAGTTTAATGGCTGTGGACAAAGTGGAAAAAGTGCAATGAAACCAGACACAGATCTGTGTAGCAGAGGATCAGTTTGTCTCATCGCAGAAGAAGACCACAATCTGAAAAGAAGCGGCATGAAGATGGATGACATGGCAAAGGACTTTGCTGTGAAAAATGTGGAATGTGGTAATAAAATAATAGTTTTTTTTTTCTTATCAGTTTTTAATTCCAAATTGACATTTAAAAGGCCTTTTATTTCTGTTGCTGATTTTGTTTTGCGTTGCTTCCCTTCTGCCTCGTTGTGTTTGCCTCCATGTGGTGAAGTGGAGACTACCGGTGGAGGAGATAAGACACTACTGCAACCCAGCAGGATCAAACCAGAGCCTTTTTCTCCTGACCCCGTCTCTTTTAGGATTAGCTGCAAATGTACTGGATCTCTGTCACGATACTTTAACACACAGGTAGTGGAAATTAAAAAAATGACAAAGCATAGTAAAGTCAGAATAGTGTCACTGGTATCCATATGTTTAGGCTAAGAAGTAATAAAAGGCACAAAACACAAATAGCTGTATATTGTGTTCAGAGGAATGGTGTGTGTTGTTGTTTGTGTGTTGTATCTAATATAGGAGGTGAGCAGAGTGATTGGAGTAGGCCTGAGCAAACTGCTGGGCTGGAAGATTGACCTGAAGAATCCACAGCTGGAGGTAAACTTTGTTGTACTGTATTTAAAATCTTCCTATTTGTGTTGTTTTAATGCCTAGCTAGTTCAAAATATAATATTCCAAATTCCTTTATGGGCCTAACGTGATATTTTCCCCTCTTTGGATAATGGCGTTGGCAGATAATCTCGGCTCTCTTGCCTTTCTTTTCAACTGAAACATAATTAGTAGTTGATTGTTTTGTTTTTCTTCTGCAGGTAAATGTTAATTTGAGTGATGACCACTGCCTGCTGGGGATCCCACTAACCAGGTTATTACTAGGTTATTACTTATGACTGTCCATCATACAGAGCCAGTCTGTAATAACATCATGCAATCTCTGCTGCACGTTTAGCTTTCGATTATCTGTATTGCTTACAGCTTTGTACCATTGTTGTAGTTTCTATGGTTCCTTGGTGTTGTGGCCAATGGCCTCACTTGGTATCCAGAATCAAAAGTCACTCATCAACAGCAAGTGCTGCTGTATGGTCCCCAGATAATCCCAAACATTATTGTAAATCAAAGTCTCAGAAACATAGTGGATTTGGGCATGGTGGTGGGTTATACACCTTTTAGCCATATTGCATCTTTATTTAATTTGATAAGCAGTCATAGGTAATGGGTCTCGCATCTCTTTCCTTCAGGCTACCTCTGGCTCACCGGAGCTACATGAAAACCACAGGACTGAGATCTACTGTAGCCTGGGCTATGGCCTCATTGGCTCAGATACAGGTACTAACACACACTAGTGCTGGGTGCCTGCTGCTGTATTCTTTATTTATGGTTTGTACATGTAAGACTTCTGAAAACCATTAGGAAACTACTTTATCACAAATATGCAAATCAGAAGGCTTTAATAAATGATGTGAGCAAGGGCCTTTTTGTCTATGTTGTAGAGAGCACTTTTGCCATTTAGAGTTTTTGTTTGTTTTATCAATACCCTAAAAAGGCCAGGCAGGCAGGCAAGCTGCTGAACTAAAGCTGTCCTCATTTCCAAACGCTTAGCATGATGTTTGTTGTCTATAACATGACTGTCTGTGTAACTGTGATTCAATACTGCTCTTCAGTCACTGTATGTGTCTGACCAACAGTATGTACTGTATGTTATCTCCCGTTTCCCAGCCAGGCTTCTGTGTGGTCGACCCAATGTGTGGGGTGGGAACCATCTTAATAGAAGCAGCCCAGGAACATAAGGTCAGGACAGAAATCGACACAGCTCCTGTATATATGTCAAGTGTAGAAAAGTCAGAATAGTTAACTTTTTAGGGTTTGGATTTGGACAAAACGTATAAAACATTTGAAAAATGGTTTGTTGATTGTACATATGGCTACACATTTTATCCAGTTGTTGACCTGATGTTTATTTCTTGTGTATTGCCTAAAAATGTATAAAATAATAAATAAATAATATAATAAAAAAGAACTAATACAGTATAATTGTAATATTTCCTAGTCACATTTAGTGCACCTTTTTTTGTTTTTTTGATATGGTTCAATACATTTTGTTAATTGATTACTTTTAATTTGACAGATTAGGTCTTAATGGAAATATCAAAACAAGTACCAAGTTTAAACCACAGTGTGATTTTTAGAATAGTACAGTATATACTGTGGAGTGCAATTGGAACACTCCTACTATAATACCATCTACCACTCTCAATGTGATCTCCAGGCTTCCCATTTTCTGGGTATGGACATTGATGATGGACAGCTGCGGAAGGCCAATGAGAACGTAGAGTTTGCAGTGCTGGGAAACAGGATTCACCTGCTGAAAGCTTCATCTATGAGTAAGAAACATGCACAAAGAGATCACTGAAATAATGTTAGATGTTTGTCATTATACCTTTTTTTTAGATATATTATGGAGAGAGCTACAGTCGGGGTCTCAGTAAAATTAATTTCTGGGTAGATGTTTTATGATACAGCAGTGTATACAAGTTAACAGTCAAATAGTCAATAGCCAAAACTACATTAATAATATTGTTTTCTTGTAAAAGACAAAATATTTGCCTTTTAGAAAAACTAAAAGGACATGATCAAAAATATAGCTCAAATTGAAATACATTGTGAACACTTTTAAAGCATTGTCAATTTGCCACACTGTTACACACATGGTGATTAAGCACTTAAATACATTTTATCATTAATCCCAGGTGATGTAATTTACTTAATCCATATCTAGCTTTTAGAAATCGCTTATATTTAGCTTTTAATGTGATCTGGGGATCCAAAGCGGCGTGTTTTGGATGGGAATAAGTGAGTGGGAGGTGAGAGTGAACCCTGCTGCCATGTATTAAATTACCTCTGTGTGTGTGTGTGTGTGCGCAGTGCTGCCTCTGCCCAGCGCCAGTGTAGATGTTGTAGTCTGTGACCTGCCATTTGGCAGGAAGTTTGGCACCAAAACAACAACGGCTGCCAACCTGCCACTCATCCTCACTGAGATGGAGAGGTTTGTGCCTCTGTGTGTCTGTTTCCATCGCTTCTTTTAGACTTGTTTAGTGAATCAGATAATGTTACTAGTGGTTTTGTGTGTGTGCGTTTACATGTTGTCCTGTTCTTTTTAAAGTAAAGCAAGCTCTTTTTTATTAATTCAATAATATATAAGCTTGGAAAAAATAGTGTCTGTCCACAGAAAAAGAGTAATACCTATAGTTCATTTAATTAGTGTGTGTGTGTGTGTTTAGAATCCTCTGTATAGGTGGTACCCTGGTTCTCCTTCTCAGTCCTCAGTTATCTTGTCTCCTGAAAAAACTCCTGGAACAGAAAGCCTCTGGACCAACGTCTAACCAGGAATCAAAGCCACAAACTGGGATACGAGACGGCCCATCTCCTTCTCCATCTCGGTCAAAGCAGCAGGCATTCCAAATTCTCCAGAGGGTCAAATCGCCACCTACCCAGAAAACAGACCCTCCGTCTGTGCTACAACACTGTCTGCCTCCCCCCCTCTCCTCCCTGAAGCACCAGGCAACTCTTAGAGTCTGCTTAGGTGCGATAGATGGACTTATCCATAAATATGTCAAGACTGAAACTTGATTGATGTTGTTGGAAGTTACATTTCTAAGTAATTTACCTTCTTTTTGTTACTTGTCATAAAAAATAAATAGTTTTGTTGAAAGGCCACACATTATTAGGACTAAAACCACTGCAATTGCAAAACATATAAAGAATATAGACACATTTTTAAAACCCTGTTGTTGAATGTTGAGTTGTGTGAGCTGTGGATTTGAAATTTTGCCATTCCAGAGATAAATAATCTATCAATTTTCCTATCCTACATTTAAGTTACATTTAAATCATGGTAACTGCATTTGACAGAACCTGACTTGTGGCAAATGTCTTGATTTGTGCTTTTAAACTATTACTCCTATGGAGCTATTCTGTTTTTAAGCAAATTCAAGAATTAAAAGACCAAAACCAACAATGTTGAGTTTGTCTCTCGTAATTGTGCTAACTCCCTACCCTTTCTGTGGCACTCAGCCCTAAACCCATTGGTTCCTATTGAATATGCAAATGTATAGTGTTAATAACCTTCAAACAGCTTCAAACAAGTAGTGTGTATTCTAATTGATAAACTGTATGTTTGATGCTCTTTAGAGTATAATCGACACCAGGGCGGTGAATGCCCGTGTTCATGCTGAAGAAGCAACATGTCACCCAGTGCATGTGGCTCACAATGTCTTTTTGGAGGTCAAATTAGATAAAAGAAAAAGCTATACGGTCTCTTGCTACACCGACAACACTTATTAGGCTCAATTCATTGTTGAATTGGGTCATTTATTGACCAGAAATATGGAATATCACTAGCCTTAGCCTGTAAGGTGGCTGAAGTGACAACCAAACTTTTGTCTGTAACGCAGACCCCATCAGCTGAATCACAATGTTGCCATCTGTGCTGTTTAGCCCTGCTTAGCCCAGTTTTATACAAGGACCAGACAAGGCCACACAGGGCTTAGTGTTTTTATTCATTTCCCCTGAGATGTACATTTCCTGTATATTTATTGTCTGTACAAATTAGAAAATGTGGCTTCAACTTCATTGTTTGAATTCAATAGAAATTATAGGTTTGGGTTCAAATAAGGTGTAAGGTGATTTTCTGACCTTTTTAATTTTAACCTGCACAACTAAATGAATAAAGTTAGCTGTAATAAGCGTAGTAGTAGTAACTTTGTAGTTTTATCACCACACGTATCTCTTGAAACCAATTGTAATTTGAAATTTAACAGCAACACATCTATGCTCAGACTCATGGAGAGTGTACGCCATGATGTCCATTGCGCATGCTCAATGCGCATTGGAAGCCATGTTGGAGCTACAGTGGGTTCGGGCTGGGATTTTCTGACGCCGTATGTTTTTCTTAAAATATCTGTTTTCATATATTGTCGGAGTTCGTCAAACGTCCGCGATAATCGGCATTGGAAATGATGAACTCCAGTGTCGACTTGTCCCGGCGGAATCCGCAGGAGGATTTCGAGCTGATCCAGCGGATAGGAAGCGGCACATACGGAGATGTGTACAAGGTACAACTGCAGTGAGGGAAGCAGCCACAGAGGTCCATTATCGGACACAGTGGTTAGACGTGCAACGTATAGCTTTCCTTTGTAGCCCTACAGTGTTGTCGTACAGTAGAAAACAAACCATGTAGCAGTCATTAGCTCGTTTCTGAAATGCTTGTCTTATTTCGTGTAGATGTTTACTAATGCAGTATTTAGTCTGTTAGCTACTCGTGTAACTAATTCCGTTGTCGGACACATAGCAGAGATGATATTTTATGACTGTTATTGTTTTGGCCTTTCTCCCCAACTATTTGCAACATTACGTACATCAGGGTTAATGTTTAAGAAATGGCAATTAGTGGCTACAATTCTCGGTTGCCGAGTAGCTAATCGTAATAAACCATAGGTAGCGTTAAACTGTAAACCGACACCGGGAGCTCGGGCGCATACTTTACGTTAAATCAGATTTTGTCGAGCAGAAATGTAACGTTGCATTCAGGTGCTGCTCGGAGGGTCAAACTTCCCGAGTTAGGGTGTCGTTTTTCCGAATTCGGTGTGTCTAGAGCTTGAACTCGTAATGTGGGGGAAAACATGGGGTCTACAAAGATTTTTGTCGTATTTTATTGATCAGAGCGTTTCAACAATATTTGTTTCCGCATTGAAGCTTTATGTTAGTGATTTTGTCCCAGACGTTTTGTTGCACCTGTAAAAAACACTCAAATCTAGGTAATTCTACAGTGGGCAGGGACTAACTCGTATAAACTAAAATTAGGTCCTATATGGATTTTAAAAAATGATTTGCAATTCGTGTATTTATAAAACCTTTCTTATCATTAACCCAATATTTACTTTAGTATGACATGTAACTGCGTATTAGGACGCCAACTCGGAAAGTCGTAGCAACAGTTTCGCCCACTTTCTTAGTTGTCGCTCCGACTTGACTCGTCATTCACGTGGATTATCCCAGTCTGTAGCTCATTTTCGATTATTCCGACACCACATGAATGCAGCAATATTCACTTTGTACTCATATATTACACAAGTGTTGGCCGTTACAAAGAATCAACGCATTCTATGGCGACATGTGTGTTTACTCGCCGTAGACTGTGGCCGTTGTCTACAAAATGGCGGTGAATAACTACCATTTATATTAAATAACGATTGCTTTAGATGTGTCCGATCAAATACATTAGCCGTTAGCTGTCCGAGAACGGACGCAGTACTTAGCATCCGTAAGCTAACGTCGTGGAAACATTGTGAGAAAATGACAACAAGGAATGGTTTGTTACCTAAGCGGTAAAACAAACTGGAGCAGGGGGAACTTCGTAGGTTCACCATTAGGTGTATTGTAATATTGCAGAGAGATTGTTGAATTAGTTAAACGTGTCTCTGTTTTGCTCCGATAGAGACTTGACAGCTGCCTGCCTGGAAATCCAGTTTGGCTAAAGCGCTCAGGGCTGAGCAAGCTACAACAACATCCATCATTTCCTCACTCCGTATTGTTATTATTCGCGTTTTAACACCAGTAAGAACTAGTTTCCGTTATTAAGGAAGTGGGACGTTGATTTCTATGTTGACTTTATGTGACGTTAAGCTGTTGTCTGTGGTGATACACTTTACCAAGGCCCTGTGCTGGTAGCAGACGGACTCTATCCTAAAGAGAAGAAGAAGAAGCAGACTTGCCTTTATTGATCCCACAAGGCGAAATTCACAATGTCCACTCTGCTTGGGACAGTTATTACACAAGAGAAGGCAGTTCCCTAAGTACAACCTAACTCCACCACAGTCATTTGGGGTATCACCATTTTTATTATACATAGAACAATTCCAATTCCAATTGTTTAATCATATAACACAACTTAGTGGAATACAACGTAGAAACACAGCAAGGCTGCTACAGGCCATGATAAATTAATAATATCACAGAAGACGGTTATGTGATGGTGCAAGACATAAAAATAAATGCAATCAGTGCAAGATTGGGTTGCTATAAATCCACAGTGGGCACAATATGCATAAGGACAGTCCTCATAGGATACTGTACTCCCACCATATCAGTTAAAAAAACGTACAATATGTTCAAGAGAAGCAAATGTCTGAGTAGCCTATTAAAACAAGTATAGAGATATTACTGATGCCTCATCCCTAACGGGTTTAGGCTAGGGGTGCAAAATACATCAACTCAATATCGTTATTGCAATATCACTTTTGCGCAAATTGTGCAAATGAAGAAATTAATAGAGACAACAAAACGGAACGAATCAGAGAAGCAAAAGTAAAGTCGTGTCCTGTTCTCTTAATTTTATGTTTTTTATGTTTCATTTTATACTGTCCGACCAGTAAAACATGTCCTGTTCTGTAGACATGGTGTTCTTATTTATTTATTCACGTTGTACCAGTCCAATATGACTGTCAGCTGAAATAAACCTTGTGTTGTAAGAAAACTTTTGTAATTTGACATGTGTTTAAAAATATCGAAATTAATATCGATATCGCCATATCACGTTTATCTAAATATTGTGCAACCCGAGTTGGGACATAAAGCTCTCAATAGTATATCAGTTAGAGGTGCACGATTCAGAAAATGTCTAAAACTCGATTCAAAATCAATTTTCAATTATAAAAAAAAAAAATTCACAGTATGTAAATGTAGTTACTTTTCCCATGTGATAGTATACACACCATTACAAAAGACATTTGTAGAGATTGAATTGCGATACAAATGTGAATTGATGTTTTTTGCACCCCCCCTAATATCAGTCAGGTTATGCCAGTTAAACATCCTAGCTCTTAGCTTGTAGCTGATTGTGCTGCAGTCACTTTATTGGGGTATGTCATTTCGTTGCTGTGTGAGGGAGAGGCTTTCGGCAGACTGAAGATTCATTAAACCCTGTAACAGGACTCGATACTGTTCGGTTAACCTCTAGGCCATTTGTGGTAATTACAGGACTACAAATGTATGTTAAATACGAGACATTAACAGTTTCCAGTCATTTTGAATGTAAAGATGCCGCTTAATCTAAAAGTATATCCCAAAACAAAAACCTGTTACCTGTCATTTCTTACCTCTTTCTGTGTTTCTGCATTGTATCCATCCCTGCTGCAGCTAATCTTGTTGCAGATACTGTAGGTCTGACAGGATCACGTCAGCACGCTAGCATTTCCGAGCTAACTCACCTGCTAGCTGTCACAGTGTACAGCTGATTCGTGTGCACTAATGTGAATACATTTGAAAAGTGCCAAATATTTACTCTGTTATACATAATCACGACTGGATAAGTAAGACGTCGTCAGTCGTGCAGCCTGTTGATGCATCCATCCATAAAGCTAAGACTACTGTAGAGAATACAGTTGTTCTGTAGCTGATGCTGCGTGATGTAGTTCATTGTAACAACAGGGGTTTTGTTGATGGACACTTGGGCGCTCAAACATAAAACCTCTGGATTAAAGGATGTCCATCGAAGCACCAGTGCACTTGGTAAACCTCATTGATGTCTATATTTGGTTCTACCTCACTGTGAAATCTTTGGCTTGGATAGGAATGTGTGAGCAGGAAACAAAGTGTGAACTCTAGCTAGCTTGTTTTCTCTTCTGTTTGTAGCCTCCTTGTCTATTAGACTAATGAAATTCTTTAGAGGCTCCTTAAAGGCAGGGCGAGGTAGGGTTGACTTCTACAGACCCCCTGAGGCTGTCTAGTTACAACAACAGAAGAAAATACAGCATTTAGGGCTTATGCAATATATGTGTTTCACAGTGTATTGATTATCATTGTACTTACAATCCAAGAGTGATTCCTACTTTGTAAGACCAGTTTGACCTTTCATCATAGTCCTGTGTACATAACACCAACTAGACATGTTCTCGTGTGATTTAGACCTACTACTCCTAAACACAAATCATTAGCTTGGTGTCGATATTGGAAGAACGCCAGCCTACTCCGCTCGTATTGGAGGTGACAGCACTGAGTGAATTTCCAATTTCCAAAGCTGCATTAGGCCGCTTCTCACGACTGTTGCTTAAAACACCACTGGAAAGGGTCAGTTTGAGTATGGCTGGGTATTGTTGAATAAATTTCGATACCAATACCATGACTTTGATACCGGTTTCTACACGGTTTTTTTTATTTTTTTAGTCCAATTTTCTAAAATAAATTACAACATTACAGCACAAATCTTTCTACGTGAGCCCCGTCTCTGTGCATGATGTAGTTTTTCCTGCCTGCTTCTACGATGTGTAACGTTAGACAGCCAATCACTAGCGTTAGTAGATCTTGGGTGAAGCACGCTGCGTGCTTATTGGCTCATTGCCTCTGATGAGAGCTACTCCTTAGCTATTAAAATTGAGTATTGAATGACAAGGCATTTTACGATACTCGATACTTTAGAGGCAATTCGGTCAGTGCCATAAAAGTATTGAATGTGATACCCAGCCCTAAGTTTAAGTCATTTAAACATCCACACAGAGAATTCCTGTCCCGTGATGCCAGTAAACTACACACTGCATGTGTATCAATCTGACTGGTGTGTGATGCTTGAGAACCCAAAGAAAAATATCTGACGTTGATGTCCCATTTTTGCTCACTGATATTAAAACGTGAAGGCCTACTAATTGTATTGATTTGTCACTGTGCAGATGAGACAGCTCTTCTTTTGCAGTCACACTTTGTCATTTAGACTGCTTCAGAAGAGCTTCAATCAATGCCAGAATCCGCTTAAAATGTTGCTCTGTATGAAAACCTGATCTGTTTTTGTTGCTGTAATCTCTGCCCTCACTGGCACAGGCCAAGTATTTGATACAAAAGCACTTTTGCACACTTCTTTTCTGGGGCAGGTGTGTCAGAATAGGCAAAGGTTACCAGCAGTATTTGTTAAAGAAGTCCCGCACACGTCCATTACGCCTTGCAAATACTTTATTTCACTATGTTTCGGTCACACAGACCTTCCTCGGATGACTTTACACTTTACAATGAATTGTGGCAGGAGGGGCACAGACAAGTATTTACCAATGCACGAGATCCGGTACCTTTGTCAACGTTTAAATAGGATGACTGACTTGTTTTCTCAGGGTGACAGTGGATTGAGGAAGTAGAGGCAGACAACGGCCTTCAGTGGGGACAGAGAACAGTTAATGACAAATCAATTTCAGTCGCAGTGTGTACTCTAGAAACACGCCAGACATCTGGGTATTTTTGGACTCACACGTAAGGGGCAAGCAATGCTACTAAACAGCATGTGTTTATGCCTGCTCACATTTTTACAACAGATTTTTAGTTAGTTTACCCAACTATCCTAAAGCTGGCATGGTTATTTGGGGCATGTTATCATTATAAATTAAAAAGAAAATAACATGAAAAAACAATACGTTTGGCCATTTGGGGAAGAATTTCCTATTCAAATCCCATTAAAATGTATTGAAAAGACAAGAATGCCTCCATCTCTAGTCCATTAAATCAAAAAATATTACAAGGCTTCTGTGCATGCATTCACACTTCTAATGTATTTAATACAAGATTGATCTACTCAACAGTTATACATGTGGTGACTAACGATTTCCTCTGGCCAGTGTGGTTTGTGTGCCACAGCTGGGTAGCCAAGGTCCAGGAATGCAGGAATCTTCACTTCCTGTGTGTGTGTGTGTGTGTGTGTGTGTGTGTGTGTGTGTGTGTGTGTGTGTGTGTGTGTGTGTGTGTGTGTGTGTGTGTGTGTGTGTGTGTGTGTGTGTGTGTGTGTGTGTGTGTGTGTGTGTGTGTGTGTGTGTGTGTGTGTGTGTGTGTGTGTGTGTGCGTGTGTGTGTGCGTGCGCGCGTGCGTCCTATTGTTTCACACTAGTGCAGCAGCCTGCAGCCCAACACACAATCAAAACCAGATGACATATGGCTTTGGAGTCACAATTAAAAAACTGCTGGCCCAGAACCATCCTGTTTTTGTCACTGTTCCTCCAGTTGTTTGCTCACTGAGGTGCATATACAGACCTCAGCCTGCATTCACAATAGCTCTGAAGCAAAGCAAGATTCCTAAAATCCTCTTTGGCCTCAGATCAAAATGTTCTGATACTGTTTTCTGTTTGCCAAATACTGTGCAGGAATTTGTATCTGTGCCACTGGTGCAGTGACATACTGATAACTAGCATAGTTGCACAGTAGTTAATGACACGCTGTAGTGGCAAGAGACCCACCCCTATAAATAATGATGTGACAGGTGAAGAAGTCTGTGGGATGTCCCCTGCAAACACACTGGAACTTGAAAACATCACCTCAGCAGGTTTTTCTCTATTTAGAGGAGCTGCTACTGTCAGTCATTCTGACTGGGTCTGACTCATCAAATCTATCAACAAGGCTTTATTTTAATGAATCAATCAAGGTACAATCCATTAAAATGTAATCCCATTAGCTCCTTTAACTTGGGCATGATTCATTATAAAGAATTAGTGGAGGGGCATTTGAGATTGTAATAAAGGGTTGTAATTAATACGGATTTGGTATGAATTATTTTGCATTACCATGACAAACTAAAGGTAAACATAAAGCAGCTGCGTCATCTCTAGGGATTAGGTGTTTGAGGTTTGTTTTGAGCACCTTGGTGGTCATACCTCTGCCAGGGGTACAGCTCTGCTGTAGGTTGAAAATCTTGGCACCATGTTAGCACAAGTGTCAAATCCTATTTTGAGATTGTGTGCTCATGTGCTGGAGTTGCGAGTGCTCAAATATGTCTTGGACTAAATAATTGTTTAATACCAGCTGAATGCCTCTGAGGAAACATTCACGTGAACAATCAAAAGCGGAAAGAATGTTAATGTATGACTATTGTTGCTTGAGTTTCTCTCTGACACCTCTGAAACTACTACTAGACACACTTCACATGCATTCATACACACACTGTTTGGGTGGGTCAGTGTAGTAGGCGTGTGTGAAGTGTGTGGTATGTGACTTGACAGGCTGGCACCAAGTGTCAACACCATTGGTGTTGAGGCAGAATCAGTCCCATTTATCTCTTTAAACTTGTAACTTTGGTAGAACTTAGAGTTGTTAGTTTTAAAACACTAATCGCAACATTGTTTCAATAAAGTTATGTGACATAAGTATTTGAAAAAAGTAGGGTGAAGAGTTCAAGTTGTTTTAAAACTACTTCATAAATGAAATAAATTCATAAATAAACTGCATTGGACAGTAGCGCTAGTGGGATTGAGTTCCCTAGTTTGCAGCACAGCTCCACTTTAGTGATTTCCTCTCAGCCCGGCTGAGTTGTATTATGTACTAATGCCAATTTAATGCTATTGGTAGAGCTCATCACTTGCTTTATAAAGAAGGATTTCAATATGAATGCTGGATTAAATAATGAATCTTCTGGGCGTGGGTGAGTGGGTGTTTTGCTTGAGTGGGTGTTTTGCTTGGGTGGGTGGTTATTTTGTTGAAAGACAGGTGTGCTAATTTAAACGCTTTACTGCATTTTGCCTCACCTGTTTCCCTCCTGGGGCCATGTGTTGGTAATGGTTAAACTGGTAAGATTAAGCTTTCTGGGAAAATGATTACTAAAGAATCATGATTTAAACTCAACCTATAATAATTAAAGGAGGTATTTTGCATGCAGGTGGTAGCCACCAATTGTTGACCCCTTGGTTCCTAGGAAGGAATGATGTAATGATGGCGTTAAAAAAAGAAGAAGCTCTACTTTGAATAGGAGACCTGGACGGTGTGCTCATTTGGCTGATCCTGTGTGGTGCAGGTTGCTTAAGCTGAAGCCTTGTGGAGAAATCTATTTCAAAATGTTTCAAAAATGATGGAAACTAAGAAAAAGTGTTTTGTCTTTAGCGTGGTGTCAATGTGTTTTGAAGGTTTTTATGAGCGTTAAGTGTTTTAACCGACAGATGAGGTGATAATAATTGATCTGAAGTACACAACAGTTGTAATGTGAACGTTGGAAATACATGTCACTATTTAATGCCAATAAGCAATCAAACAAGCAAAATGCAGTTGCCACACGGCCTGGTACATCGGTTATCTTAAAGCTCAGAGAAGCATGGTTGTGATTGGGTTGTGATTGACACCTGTTTGAAATGGCAAATCTTTTCGAAAAATCTTGTCAGAGGGAGTGAATGAACAACTGCTGTGGGAGTTATTGCCCCAGGCCATGACGCCCTCCCTCACTGTACCGGAGCTCGGTGGCTCTCAGCAGAAGGCTCTGGCTGCTCCTGCATGTGTATGCGAGTGTCAGAAATTGTTAGAAGAAAAACGGTGAGTTTGTCCATTTAAATAAGGGTTCAAATGATGATATGGTAAGTGAGCGTGAGATTGTTATCTAAATGGAAAGTTTAGCAGGCAAGTTTTCCAAGTTGTCCTGAATAACGTATGAGACCGTGAGAGGAGAGGAGAGGAGGAGGTCTGGATGATAGAGCCACCAATTAGGGCTGCACGATATGAGAAAAATATCTGATAATGTTCTTGGATACAGCAATAACAATATTACTGGCAAGAAATAAACAGATATTAAAGTGTACTCAGTTCTGCCTTTCTGCCTTAAGTATTCTGATAAAATACAACAAACTGCTTGTTGAATTATGAACAGATGAAAGGAGATCATTTCCAACATTCTTTTATTGAGCAAATTGAACATTTGAATTGAATATAAAAAGCACCACTAATAACTTATTAGGATTAAAGCGCAGTTTCCTGTTATTTTCTGACAACTAACACAAAAAATGTTCAAGTGTCTTTCGGGAAATGTCGCAGCCTTTCACCATATGTTTATTGTGCCTGTTGATATTGCCATGCCAACAAAAAAAAAGTAGATATTGTGCAGCCCCACCACCAGTGGGCTTTTTAAAATGTCTTGTAGATTTATATATTTTTCAGTTTTTCCCCTTGTGTTTTGTTACCAAAAGCAAGTTTTTACAGGTTATCATAGGGAATTCTTATACATCTCTACACAAAACTATGTAATACGTATAAAAGTATATAGTTTATTGAAAAGTTGCATGTTGGTGTATCACAACAAAGACTAACTCATGTCTATACAGAGTTAACCCTCTGTATAATCAGGGCCTGAAATTAACACCAGACCACACGCCAAATGAGGCTGATTTTTTGCCATATGTAGGGCAAATCTACCTGCTACCTAGGCAGCCAATCAGAATTACGTGATTCAGAGATGTTTTTTTTGCCATTGTTGTTCTTTCACGTTTTAACCAAGTCTGCCATTTGCTTGGATTTGAGCTAAAAAATGTGGTGTCGCATTACTGGGGTTAAGAGGCCGGCTGAAACAAGCAACCAACCATAAGATGAAGATGATTCAACGAAAAGTAAAAGAAGCCGTTTTATTACCAATTGGAGTGTGGCGACAACGGGCAAGGTTTGTGAGGTGCTGATTTACGACAGCGGTACAGAACAAATGTACTACTGTGACGGTTGTGTGTATGGCAGTAGGTATATGATAACTGACTCTGACAGGGGAAATCATTACATAAATTGATAAAAAACATATTTGATAAGAGTAATAACTATTTTGATTTTGTTAACTTGACAACACTTAAATGTGTATACTTAACAATTTCAAGAACGGTACTTGTGCATTTCCCGTATTTCGCCTTTTTTGAGGCAAAATATTGGCTGGTAAAAAGCCTGGCTGGCTAGTGGATTTTCTGGTGGCCAAAAAAGTTAATAGGATGACTAGTTATAGTATAGAATTTTAATTGATGATATATCCAATATATCAATGTATTATGCACAATCCAATTAAACAAAAAGTCTGGAGAATTACATAAATTTGACACACACACACACACACACACACACATATATATATATATATATATATATATATATATATATATATATATATACACACACTGTATACATGCACACAAACTAGAAAATTAAAATTTAACAGCGACAAACTCAGTTGTTCACAGCCTGTTTTTAAAAGTCTTCAAAGTGAAAGCCTCTCTCAGTTCCACTGGCAGGCTGTTCCATAGCATTGGGGCGTAGACGCAGAAAGCCGCTTCCACTGCTCTCGAGTTAAAGCGAGGGATGGATCTGAAGGTTCTAGCTGGTTTATATCTAACGAGCATGTCTCTTAAATACTGAAGTGCAGGGCCATTAAGCGCTTTAAATTCCAGGAGCAGAATCTTAAAATCATTTCTAGCCTTGACTGGGAACCAGTAAAAGCTGATTTTGTGACTTGATTGATAAAGGAAATAAAGTTAGAATAAAATTGAATGGTGCACCCTTGTATATTCTTATAGAAGTTGCGGGATTACATCTCGAGCTGAGTGTGCTGATTAGCCATGGCGAGCTGCTATTGCTTAGGCGGTTCTTGTTTGTTTTTCATGGTCAGAGTGGAGAGAGTGAAATGCCACACTGATCCTCCACTGAACTGGCCATATGCTGAGGATATGACACACACACACACA
>NC_045749.1:5174265-5195985 GCF_008692095.1 Etheostoma spectabile | reverse complement strand
ACACACATGCAGCCTGGCGGTGTTAATGATGGATATTCGCTAAGTTTCTTCATTAATGCGTTGTACTTTAGAAGCTCCCACAAGGCCACTGCTAATCTGCCAATACAATACATGGCCTTGCTTTGAGGGAAACTGTACATTTCTGCATTTGTTCGTCCCTTTTTTGATTCTTTAGTTTAATTCTTATTAGGTAAAATGTCTGATGTAGGGTAGGGTATCAAACCTAAATAGTTTTTGTTAAACCATTTATTTAGTCCGTTTATTGAACATGAAATACAATACAAAACGTATTCTTATAATGAATAATTCTTGAAACAAATGAGATCCTCTGCAACAAATACGCAACTCAAATAATATTCATGTTGAAAAGGGGTAGGAAGTTGAGAACTTTTTGAGTCCTACCCACTCTTAATTTTCATTATTCGTAATAGAAATTCAATTTGCATTCATCAGTGTCCATGTTTAACCTCAATCACCTTGAACAAATCTACTCTTTTAGACAAAAACAAGAACAAAATAAATCTGCAAATAGCGATGAACGGACCCTCCCCTCTTGCAGGTCGGGGTGCTAGCGGACGCCACTCTTTGCGGCCGTGTATTTGTGCGGCGCTCAGACACTGCAATTTGTCAGCAATGAAAAGGGAACTCTGCTTAGTTCAATGATACCTCACACAATAGTATACAAGAAACGAGTCCTAAAGGGGCGTGGCTTAAGAATATTGGGCCGGGCAAACGTCACCACTTAAAAAGGAACTCTTTGCTGAGTTCAGTGATACCTCTCACAAGAGTCTACCTAAACCGTTCACAAGTTATGAAATGGGGCTATCAAGATTGAAATCACAGCCTAGGACGAGTTCTAAACAATGTAAAACACATGAAAAATGCATAATAAAAAATGGCTGCCTTCCGGTTGGGCAGAGCTAATGAAGGTAAACAGGAAATATGTCTACCATGATTAGAGCAATATGTGTCTTAAATCTGGTGAAGATCAAAGCAACTGTGTTCAAGTTAAGGCCTTCCACGCATTAGGGGGCGCTATGGAGCCCGCCTACAGGTATGGGCAAAATCGCTCACACACCTCCCAGGTGTTTACGTGGGCGCCAATTTTTGTTAGTTTTCATATATATAGTGAGGCCGTCAAAAATGTGTCCAAGGGCTAAAGCTACTTAGGGTCCAATAGGCCACACCCACTTTGACCAATCAGACCCTTACTGTAGGGGGGGGGGGGGGGGGGGGGGGGGGGGGGGGGGGGGGCTCAGGATTGGCCCTAGATGGTACCCTCAAAATGTAAAAATCTGATGAGCCGTTCATGAGATATTCTTTTTTTTACTAGCAGCGCCCCCTAGTGTCCAATGTTTGTAAACTGTGTGGAGGGCCTCCAGATGGTCATAACAAACAAGAATCTAAAGTTTCCCCTTGATGTCCAGATATGGCAAAGGTGGTGTTTTTACTGTTAGCCACACAAATTTGTTTGTGCGTAATTTGCGCAATTTTCAACCTATAAAATTCTTTTGATAATTTTTTGTCAGGTCGGTCTGGAGATGCCACTTGCCAAGTTTCGTGACATACATCAAGAGATTCAGTTGAATCCAGGGACTACATAAGATATAAGGTTTTTGAATGGGAGCTGTACGGTTATGGTCAAACATGTCTGCTATAGCACCACTTAGTGATGGATATGTGTAATTTTTTTTAAATCTTTGTAGTTTTCGCCAGGTCTGACATGTGTGCAAACTTTTGTGAGTTTACAGCATGCTAAGCCCCTCAAAAATGCGAGTAACGTCGCAGAATAATAATCCTTACAAAAACTACGTTCATGTTGTGGCCGTAATAATCTGGACAGATGAACCCAAAAAACATTTAATCCACACAAGAAATAACCACACAATAAATCACTGGTCCAGCCATTTATTATTTTGTTTCTGAAGAGTTTTTTTACTGATTTAAGTATCAGTATTTCTTTAAAGTATACAGAATTCTATTCCCAAATACATAAAGCGCATCCCTAATTACTTTCCCCCTTGGCCTGTGTCACCATCACACCCAGTGACCAGTACCTCTCCCAAGCTGTACTGGTGACATCATCAGCAATGCATTTACATGACATTTTAGATGTTAGGTTTGGAGTTCTCACCCAGAATAAATTAAAATAAAAAGATAAACTTTCCTTTTTGTTTTTCCGACCATTAAATATGACTAATAATGGTTTCTTTGTTTGATCATATTTTAGATCATTTCTTGTTCAGAATGGAGTTTTCTGAAATCTCAGGGAGTGATGGGATTGTACTTGGGATTGTGTTGCGGCATTTTCAATATTACACTGAAAAGCTTATTTATTTGTACAAGAACACTAATTGGATTTGATGGACTGGAACATTTTAGGAATCTCACTGATTGGCACAAAGGTTGAGTTTGATCAAGCATGAATGTTTTGTAGTAGTTGTTTCTGATTAGCACAGATGAGCGCAGTGCATTTGTTTTTGTGCTAGTTAGTTAGTTAGTTAGTTAGTTAGTTAGTTAGTTAGTTAGTTAGTTGGTGATCAAACCTAAAACCTCTCGGTTACAGCCAGCCAGTCGAGTCAGGCCAACAGTGGCACTGAGCGCTATGAGTCATCTCTGGTCTGTCTGCTGACTGAAGACACACTGTCTCTGCTGTCCACTCGACTTCTTTTCTGTTTGCCTCTCTTTGTATCTCCTCCCTACCGCCACAGCTTTATTTTGGTGTGGGTAGGTCTCTTGTA
Source organism: Etheostoma spectabile (assembly GCF_008692095.1). NCBI lineage: Eukaryota > Metazoa > Chordata > Actinopteri > Perciformes > Percidae > Etheostoma > Etheostoma spectabile. The sequence goes on along the minus strand of NC_045749.1, from coordinate 5,193,244 downwards.
ATTCCTCTCGTATTTCTTCATTTTATCTTTCCAAATTAAATCTTTGCCTCCCTGTTAGACTAAACAAAACAAAGATCTGGTATTGTCTTTAATATCACTGGTTAATTTTGGTAGTACAGTTGTTTTTCCTGGGGTTGTCCTTGAGTTCTTTGCTTTATTTTGTCCTCTCAGCGCTATTGTGTTTCTGCAGTCCTCTCGTGTGGGCAGTACTCCACTGCCTTGTTGGTGAAATTTGAGTGTCTGTTGGTGCCACTTTTTTCCCCCTTAAGCCATGGTGGCTATCACTGCTCCTGCTGACAATGCAGTTCCATTTGCATATTATGCATCACTGTATCACAGAAAACCTAAATGGAAATTGACATAATTTGTCAAACTCTCTCATGTTGATACTATAATAGGGAAGGAGCATTGATCAAGCCAGTGCTGCAAGCTTTACTTGAATTATAGCTCAACTTTTTCCTTCTATTGTGCAGGACATTTAAGTATTTTTCTGTAATATATTTTGTATTACACAGGGCTCAAGGCTAACTTTTGAAAGTGGTTGCCAGCTTGGCGGTTGCCAAGTTTTAAACTGCCTATATTTAGAACACATCATTTTTTATGTCACTATACCACATATTTTAATAATGGAACAACGAGATAATGGCGTGCAATATAATTTCCCATCACTCTAAAATAGAGGTGCAGCGAATCGCAAAACCTACGGATCAGATCACTGTTTTGAGTCATGGATCCGATCAATTTTTGGATCAGCACAAAAAAAAAGGGGAATTTAAATGATAATTTTGATTTGATTTTATCAGGATACCCATTAGCTGATGCAGAACATCAGGTACTTTTCCACACAAAACATAAAACATTACAACAGATGTTGTAGATGTTTTCAGACAAAAACAGCCATGTGATTTAACAATATGAGCATTAAAACTTGCATTATTCTATCTAGCAAATCTAACTTTACATATTCTCCTCATATACTCTAATATACTTATTCAATAACTATTTATGCAATAAATATTACACTAAATGTATACAAGCACTGAATATATAAAAGTTAAATCTTACAACATCTTTGTAGACTTATAAATATTCTTATACAAAACATATTAGAAAAGTAGTTATGTTGATACAGGCTTAGGGCCCTTACTTGTTTTTTAAAGCTTGATTTATTGTTTGCTTTAGCAATCTCAGCCGGAAGTGAGGTCCATGCACCCATACCTCGATACAAAACGTTGCGTTGATTGTGTCTGGGATCTAGGAACTATAAAAAGACCAAGAGTGATGCTCATAGTCTCTCCTCAACTTTCAACCAGGAGATTGCATGTCTTGCAATGTAATAACAATAATTTTTTAACAATAATTACTTCTTTCACCAATAAATTGCAGTTACAAGAAAGAAGAAGAAAAAACAGATAAGAAAAGGATAGTTTACAATAACTTTGAATGCACCCCGAGGTTAACCCGTTTACCAGTAAACGCAACATTTTGTCCCGTCTGTGTTGTTTTTAAGCCAACAGCAGTTTAATCCCGTTACTACTATAGCTAACGGTAGGCTAACGTTAACAACTGAAACGTAGTGTTGAAAAATTTACCGGGACAACCTAATAAAAAAAAAACATATATATATATTGAACAGGTGGTTGCGAAAGGGTGCAACCAGAGACCACAAAACGGTTGCCAAGGGGAACTAGGCAACCGTCGAGCCCTGTTACTGTAGAAAAGAGCAAAGAGATTAGAAGAAATGAGGGAAGTGAGAAATATTGTAAAAGACATGTAGCCTAACAAAAGGTCAGTGGCCGGACTCGAGCCAGGACATTACATTTACAGTACCAGTCATAAGTTTGGTGACACTTTCCCGAATGACTGATACTGTACATAGTGAGCGACTTAAAGGAGAAATCCGGCCGATTTTTACCTGAATCTTGATTGCTAGATTTCCCTGAGCACTGTCGACAGGAAAAAACAACCAAAATCAGTGCTAGCAAAACTGGAGTTGCTGCGGCTAATGCCCATAGCTCCCAAGTTAGCTTAAATGGCAGTATTGGGGGCATGTTCTAAAGAGTGCCTTTGTGCCTCTTAACAGACACAAATTGCAATTAAAATGTCTGTGCAGCATGAACCGGGCCCTAACGTGACAACAAGATGCGTTTTATAATTCAGATATTGTGAAGAAACTGTTTAAATTTAAAGTTTGTATTTTCACCTACTTCTTTTTCCATCGGTCGGTCGCTTCACCAAAAGTACTCAAGAGTGGATCACGGAGGTCATGCCTTTGCAACAAAAACTTTAACTTTATTTTCCCCTCAAAAATAGGTAAAATAGGCACTGTAGTGATTATGACCATATCAGTGACTATATAACTACATGTAAATGGTCCAAATGATGCCTGTGGCTTGCCCAGTAATAACGTTCCTGAAAACTCTAATCTCGCGCTGAAGTCCCGTGGGAATTCAGTTGTTGCAGAATACAGGACTTCAGCGCGAGACAAGAGCTAGCCTTCAGTAACGCTATTACTTTGCAAGTCACAGTCATTTATATTGGTTAGGGTTAGTCACTGATATTGTCCCAATAAAGTGAACACACCAGAATGTAAAATCTCATGTTTTTTTTTTCTCTAATGTTGTATACATATGCAAGTGAGGCTGCAGCTAAGATCCGGTTAGGTAGGGGTGTTTTTTGGAGTGTTTCTTGTTTCTCTGCATTGAGACTAGAAGTGTTCGAGACGTGACACATTACTCCCAGGATGTTGGTGATATTAAAGCTCTTGTTTTGTCTCTCATGTTAAAACTTGTGGTTTTATCAGTTACCTTAAAACGTCTCTTTCTCTGTCTCACTCCCTCGCCACACACACACACAGCGTCACATAGTCATACTTGCACATTCTTGGCCTGAGAGAAACAATTCCTGTCTTCTCTGAAAGACCATCTTTTATTCATGAATATTTTACCGCCTTAACAGCTCTGTTGTGAAAATGTAAACACAGCTGACTATTTATAGAAAATCAGCCTCAGCATCCTGCAAAACCCCATCTTTCTTTCAGGAATAGAGGAAAAACTGTCTTGATTTCCTGTTGAAGTCCATACATTCCTCTGTGTGTGTATGTGTGTGTGTGTGTGTGTGTGTGTGTGTTTTGAGTAGTGAATGTGCTATGCATGAATTCTGGTGTTTTGAATTGGCTAAACTGTCTGCAAACATGACACATTAAATCATTAGTGTTCTGAGAATTAGCATAAGTCACGTAATTTTGCATCAGGACCAAAATTGGATCACTGATAATATCTCAGTTGTGTAAATTATATGAATTCAATGAAAATTGCTGAATAGCTTTAATGATACAGAAATTCTGCATTTAATAGCAAGCAACCAAAGTGCATTAGTGGATATGATAAAGGATGAGGCATTGTGTGTCTGACAAATGGATTAAAGGTAATTGTGCAACAGTTCTAAAGGGGATTTAGCTGTCCTGGAATGTCTTTATAGTATTAGTTACACTCGCCCATCATGCCTGCTGTTTCTCCCACGCACATGTCTCTATCATAGCTTTATGACCTCTACCGCAAGGGGCTGGATCGGTGGAGGATGTTGGTGAGAGGAAGGCTAGTTCAAGTATCAGATCCATGACATTAAAGTCATGAAGTGGACAGGAGTTTACAACTCTGGAAAATGTTATCACAGCTGCAATCATTTTATCCTCCGTGTCGTCAACAGAAATACGCTGTTCACGTTACAAAGTAGGAATACATGCGTGCACGTATCCGATTAATCAACACAGTGCAATGTGGCAAAGGTTGAGCCGGGCTCACCTTTTCCCGGATTTTCTGATTTCTTAAACATTATGTTAGGAAAAACCTGGCTTCTGTAATTCAATGACCCACTTTCTCTCTGTCCCTTCTTTAGGCCCGTAATGTAAACACAGGAGAGCTGGCTGCTATCAAAGTCATTAAACTGGAACCTGGTGAGTTATCTCATCTTTCTTTATATTTCCTTAATCTCCATTTTTGCTGCGTTATCTTCCTCTTCATCCCTAAATAAACTTTTCTGCATTCTTGTTCTCTCTCCAGTCCTCTTGTCATCTCTTTCCTTTAGCCTTTTTTCTTCATCAGACTCCTTTTCACTGCTGTTGCAAATAATATAGCCATATAATGTGTGTGTGTGTTTGTGCGCACATTTCATTTCAGGTGAGGACTTTGCTGTCGTCCAGCAAGAGATTATAATGATGAAGGACTGTAAACACTCCAACATCGTAGCCTATTTTGGCAGTTATCTCCGGTAAGTGTGTGTTCTTCAGATGTACAACGTGCATTACATTGCAGCCTTCTATTGTAGCGCACGCGTGCGTGTTTGTGTGTTTGTATGTGTGAGAGAAAGGAAAAAGAGAGATGAACTAGTGGATGTGAGAAAGTGAAGGACAGATGTGTAAGGGAAATTCTTTGTGTGTGTGTGTGTGTGTGTGTGTGTGTGTGTGTGTGTGTGTGTGTGTGTGTGTGTGTGTGGTGTGTTTGGGTGTGTGTGGTGGGTTTGGTTGAGAAGATTCACTGACACGGTGTTCTCTGTGTGTGTGTGTGTGTGTGTGTGTGTGCAGGAGAGATAAGTTATGGATCAGTATGGAGTACTGTGGAGGAGGTTCTCTGCAGGATATCTATCACGGTAAGAACAACATGCACCCAAACAAACATTTTGATGTTGACACTGCTGTTTTACCCTTTTCTCATGCTGTGATATCCATCTCTCTTTTCTTCTGCTCTCTCTCTGTCTGTCTCTCCCTTGTTTCACTCCTCCAGTAACCGGGCCTTTGTCAGAGTCACAGATAGCCTACATGTCACGGGAGACCCTGCAGGTAGCGTATACAGTGCATTTTATGTCAGTTTGGTTATAGTTTTGATCAGGAAAGAGGAAATAAACAAAGACACACATATTGGGACATCGGTCCTCTGCTTAGCTGAAACTTCAATTTCTCTCGGTAAAACAATGAGAACATAGACTCCAAAATCATTAAGGATCTCAACTGCTGATTGTCTCCAGTGCTCCATGCTAACAGCAGCTGCAGCAGCATTTAGCATCGACTCTGAAAGAGAGTTGGCTACTTGTAAATTCATGAAGTCATAAAACTATCTTATCTAAAAAGTTTTTTGTTTTTTGTTTTTTAGGGTCCCAAGATCAAATTGTGATCTACATTTTAACGGTCCCATGGCATGACAATCTTACTTCATGAGTTTTGTTTTAACAATAATATGAGTTCCCCCAGCCTGCCTATGGTCCCCCAGTTGCTAGAAATGACGATAGCTGTAAACCGAGCCCTGGGTATCCTGCTCTGCCTTTGAGAAAATGAAAGCTCAGATGGGCCAATCTGGAATCTTGCTCCTTATGAGGTCAAGGGGCAAGGTTACCTCCCCTTTCTCTGCTTTGCCCACCCAGATAATTTGGCCCACCCATGAGAGAAAGGCATCATGGTTTTCAAACAAGCAATTGGCAGTTGGTCAAGGCCTCCTCCTCAATATCTACAGACTCAGAAATGGCACATACTAAGGAAAGCTCATTGTGGGACTGGTTCTAGTGGCTGTAATTCTGCGTGGAGGCTGAATTTTGGGAAATAGACTAAACTGCAGCTATGGTATTAGGGGACCACTAAGGTCTACATAAAAGAGATTTCAGATACAGTATTAGGGGACCACTAAGGCCTATATAAAGCCTCCAAAGAGCACCATGTCATGGGACCTTTTAAAATTAAAATATCAATTTAAATAGAAACATAACTTGGAAGTAAACAAATATTGAGACCAAACTGGAATGATTACCAAAAGCATCACAGCTGCATAAAGTTACAGAGGAAATACTGCAAAGTGTTATCATTGCACACTGGAGCCAGTCATCTATCAGAGACACGTTGAGATGTCTGTGCTGCCGTCTGTAAATTGAGCCAATCTCCCAAACATCTGATCTTCATTTAACCAACAGTTGCTTCTGGTGAGGAATATCTAAATACCTCATTTTACAGACATATTAAAATGGAGCTCTAGTCTGTTTTTCAGTGCCCTGTTTCCTTTTTTCTGCAAGTGGCAATAACACCAGCTGCTGTGTGATTCTGTTTACAGGGTTTATACTACCTACACAATAAAGGCAAAATGCACAGAGACATTAAGGTGAGTTTGGAGAAAAAACTGTATGGAATATGCACGTCAGCAAAACCTTAAATTATTACAGCCTTTCCAAGTTACCTGTTAATCGTGACCTAATGTTTTGAAGGGTGTAGTTCAGTACAATTGGCAACAGCCTCACAAATTGCCACACAGTTGAATTAACACTTTTTCACAAGTTTTCCTGTGGCAATATTTATTGCAGGGTTGTTGTATTAGATAACTTAAGATCATACTGCTGTTTCTGTTATTTTGTCCAACACATAAATAAAGTGTTGCAATTCTGTTAAGCATTTATTATCATTAATGATTGGTGAAATAATACTTTTTTTGATTAAACTCAGGAAAAGAATACAAGCACATACATTTAGTGATGTTACAAATGAAAAGTGATTACCAAATTGTTGTTGAGACAAAGCTGATGGTGTTTATGTTGGGGAAAGTGATTATCGAGTCATAGCTGCAGGCTGCAGTGATCAACGACAAACCACTTTGCAACAAACTTGCACTCCTGAATGCGCCTCTGACGTTAATTTAAATTGACATGAGGTGTGAGATCTTGTGTCGGATCCTAATGCGTAACGTGTTTGTCTCTGACAGGGAGCCAACATCCTCCTGACAGACAACGGCTATGTTAAACTGGGTGAGTGGAACACGCAAAGCATCTTCCAGTACCTTCTACTTCAAAAGAATGAATCTGAATGGCCTCATATACTGACTCGGTTTCCTTCTCTCTCCTCTGTCCTTCTCCTGTACCCCCTTCGTACAATCATTTTTTCCTACTCTCCCATTTTCAAAAATGTGTTTCTCCCTCCTCACATTCCATCTCTTTCTCCCTTTTCCTTTTGGTCACCCCTTCCTTTCTATTATTTATATTCTTCCTTCTTATTCCCTTCCCCTCATTTTCTCTCCTCTCCTGTCCTCTTTCTCTCCATAGCTGACTTTGGTGTATCGGCCCAGATTACAGCAACTCTAGCCAAGAGGAAGTCCTTCATTGGAACTCCGTACTGGTTAGTAACTTGTGCTTGCTTTTCTCCATTAGCTCCCCTTATACTGCATATGGACATGCATGCAGTTAGAGCAAATGTATAGAATCTGTATTTTCTTCTGCATGCAAGCGTCCATCAATCAGTTGAGGAAAGTGTGGGAATTCAGTCGATTCTCTGATGTCAGGCGGAATAAAGGAACTTGTGTAATGGGTCACGCAACAGAAATATACCAAAATGTGTTGTGTACAGTTTTCACATATTTATTGTGTTAGCTGATGATTCTGTAGTAGAATCAGACTATTCACCCCTTTACAAAACCTTAACAAACCAAGAATGAAAAAGCATTTTGGGGTCGAAGAGATGCTCCTACAGAAGCAGAATTGTGATAAAGTCATAGAGGTGAACATCAGGGCCATGTTGGGGGCCCACAGGGCTGCTGCTGTTGTGTAGTTGCTGCAGCCAGAGAATAATCCTGTAGAAGATTTGAACTTTGCTCATGTGTGTAGCAGTTTAATTAACCTGGTTAAATACTTGGTAAAAATTAGAACACATTTTACTCCAGTTCTTTCCCTCTTTTCTTATTTTTTTTCATACCATATTTCTGTATCTCTGTATCTCTGTCTCTCTCTCTCTCTCTCTCTCTCTCTCTCTCTCTCTCTCTCTCTCTCTCTCTCCCCCTCCCCATAGGATGGCTCCAGAGGTAGCAGCAGTAGAGAGGAAAGGAGGTTACAACCAGCTGTGTGATATCTGGGCTGTGGGGATTACTGCAATAGAGCTGGCTGAACTACAGCCACCCATGTTTGACCTGCACCCCATGAGGTGTGTGTGTGTGTGTGTGTGTGTGTGTGTGTGTGTGTGCGCGTGTGCGTGCGTGTGCGTGAGTGTGTGCGTGTAATACCTGTTGGGACTGTGATAGAGCAGAGTGGACGGCTGCAGTCAATGTGGATGAATGGTAGAATTACAAAGAATAGGCCATGCTAAAATGTGATATGGAACATGTAAATCTTACTGCACAGTGTGATTGGTGCAGAGAGGTTCCATCAGAGTTTAAAGCACTGATGCTTGTTTTCGCAAAAGGTCTAAATACATATACTTAGTGGTGTCCTCAGTAAACGTAACACACTTTCTAGTGTACAGAATATAGCATTATTCTAACATATATTGTATTAAGTACCATAGCGTAGAAAGGTCTACATGCAGCAGTGGTAGCTCCACTGTTTGATTTTGTCATTATAACTGTGTGGTTTGAGGCTCTTTCAAGATGATGTACCAAGTACTCCGCTGTGAAGACTTGAGTTTATATCTGTGTCTCTCTTTTTCCTCAGGGCTCTCTTCTTAATGACCAAGAGTAATTTCCAGCCTCCTAAGTTGAAAGATAAAGTGAAGTGGTAAGAGACTACCCTGTCTTTGATTTATTTTATCTCCCTCCCTCACTTGTCTTTCTTTACTATTTTCAGCCGTCTGAGATACATTGCAACACCGCACTGTTGAGATTTCCCAGTAGTATCAAATCTGTGCCTTGCTTGTTCCAAGACTGAAAGATTAACACTTTCTCTTTTTCTCTCTCTCTCTTTCCCTCTCTCTACAGGACAAATAACTTTCACCATTTTGTAAAACAGGGCCTCATCAAGAACCCAAAGAAGAGGCCCACAGCTGAGAAACTGCTGCAGGTGAGCAATAAAACATTTTATAATTCTTAAAAAAACAAAATAAAAAAAAAACTCTAAGAAGGGCTACCCACCCTAGCTATACTGTTCTTTATGGATACACACTGCGGATTAGACCATTTCCACAATAACATTTACTATGCTATTGTTGTTTTATTTATACAAGTATGTAAAGGTTACAATAGCTTGAAATGCTACAATGGTACATGTATATATGAAATATAACCAAATTACCACATGACTGGATCATATGTACTAGTGTGTGCTTCTGGCGATGAAGACTTTATTTTAGGTGACGTTTAACTGGACCAACACCACTGTGAAAATGTAAACAGAAGAAGCCAGGTATACTTGTGATAATATTTAATCACAATTTGTTAGCTGGTAAATCCATTCTCGCTAGCGCCACAGCCATTAGTCATCCATTAATGGGCTGGCTTATAGATGTAGAGCCCTGTTTTAACGATCTAAGGGCATGGCGCAGGTGCGTTTTAGGGAGTGCCCAAATCCAATTTTGCTAGTTTGACAGCAGAAATAAGGGTCCTTGCGCCAGGCGCATAGTTCAAAAAGGGTTGTACTTGGCGTCTTCATTAATTCATAGGTGTTTTGGGCGCAGCGTGCAATAAACCACTCAGAATGTCGTCTCCCCTTCCCTTTAAAAGCCAGGCGCATTTGTACCGTCATATTTTTATTTGTTATCTTTTGCATTTGTGTGCGCTGCTGCTGTGTATCAAGCACTGTGCATAAACCTAGGCATATTTACTAATGCGCTGTTAAAATAACAATGAAATGCTGCGTTATTGACTTTAGACCAGGTTTTTGTTGGTCAATGGCGCGATCACTTCCCGCTGCCTCAAGACAGCAATACGCCAAGAATTCACCTGAACACACCTCCCTGTAAGACCAGCACGCCCATGGGCGCACGGATGGGCGCAGGTGCATTTGCTATTTAAATGACGTGGGCGCTGGATGGGAAATTGACAGCTGCACCGTGCTCTGCCTGGTGCAAGATAGTGCCCCAAATGTTAATCAACTGTATGGCAGCTCTGATCAGAAGTCATTTTAATTATTTGTCAAGCAAAACACCAATCACCTGTCACAGTGCCCTGCCCTAAAATACTTGAAAACCTTTGTGTTATTTAAGTATTGATCCGACACGGACCGAAAGTAACTTTAACGCAACTCTCGCTGTCTCTTGGCTGTCTTGCAGCATCCTTTTGTGTCCCAGCCTCTCAGCAGGACGCTAGCAATAGAACTTCTAGACAAAGCCAACAACCCCGACCACAGCACCTACAATGACTTTGATGACGATGACCCTGAACCAGAGGTAACCTTTGACCTTCTCAGGTTTTTCTTTCAATATAAAAGTGTCATGGAGATTGCAGATGGGTCAACAGAGTAGGGATTATGGTTTTGTTGGATCTTGCTTCTTTTTCTTCCCTTCAAATTGTCAAATCCCTTCAGTCTCCTCATTTGTTCATTAAATTCCTCCTCTGTCAACCACCATTCCCCCGCCACAACCTCAGTCTGCCTTTCCCCCCCGGCACATGTGACTCATCTTTCTGCTTTTTGCCCTTCTCCCTCTTTTCCTTCCTTGCCGTCTTTGTGCTCTTTTCTCTTCTTTGGTTTCTCATTTCACTCTTCTTGTCTTTCATCTTCTCGTTTCTTCTGCTCTTCTTCCTCTTTCCTCTTCTCTTCCTCCTTGTAGCACTTCTCCTTTCTCTCTATCTTTCATTTCTCCTTCTTCCTCCTTTTGTTTTTCCTCCTGTCTTCTTGTCCCTATCCCCCACCCTCTGACTCCTCTTCAGTTTAAGTACAGGGGTCATTTTCTACCCATAAGCCCCGGTGCTCGACGTGCACCTCGTTTTGCGGCCCGTAGGAAGGTACCAGTTTGGGCTGCGGTGTCTGCAGTGATGTCATTCTAACACGAACGATACTGTCAGTTGTTTTTTCACTTGGAGGAGGACTGCAGAACTGAATGAATAGAATGTAGATTTCCATTTAATTCAGTGTCTGCTGGTGCTGTCATGGAAACTGACATCGACGTGTCATTTATCAGACGGGTGATGGGTTACCATGGCAGTTGCGTATTTAGTTCAACATGCCAGTAAGCACATGATTGTAATTTTGATATAATCAGAACAGTACAATGATGTTATTATATAATCACAGTGTTAGTGACCTTTACTAAAAATGATGGAATATACAGTACATATCTATTTAAAAACATGCCATAGACCTGCACATAGTTGCATGTTTGGCCAGATGAAGAACACACTACCATTTTAGTATGGCTATATTAGTGTATGGGAAATGGGCTTTTTTGCTTTCTTGCCAAGAGCTAGATGAGGAGATCGATACCACTCTCATGTCTGAGGGGAAAACAGCCAGTCTGACTCTGTCCAAAGGTAATAAAATAGGCCTTCCAGCACATTGAAGCTCATTAATCAACTCATTATTCAACTCATTTTTTTTATGTGTACAAAACAAAAAGTGTTTTTGTGCCATTTTAGGAGGGGTTACTTTGAACGCAAATAAACACATTTCCGAGTATTCAACACTAATACTAAAATTTCTATGTGGCTGTAACTAATATTAGAATGTCATAGTGGCACACAATGACCACAGAAAAACACCTATGCTCAATTCCATGACAGCATCATTGCCATTTTGGCTAAACCATAGCAGATCACTAAATGTCAGCTCTTTTCATTCTAGTTCTGTGGCGGCAGCTTGCTGATAAAGAAATGGCTCAATTCATGAAGATGGCTACCAAAATGTCATATCATCAAACTCCTTGGAATAATGCATCTAAACCAATGTTTAGGTCAAATTGTATTTACCAACAAAGAGTGTCAGGGACATTGGGGTTTGTTTTAGAGAGGTAGTGTTTCTCACCGAATATTTGAAGGGTTTGATCAGTGGTACAGTAAAGGCTGCCCATCTGTCTCTCCAAGCAGCTAAAAACAGACTGCAACAATTCTTTTACCTAGCTCTGATTAAAAGATCAAAATGTTGTCTCTCCATTTGGCGGTTTGGAAACACAGGATAAAGATAGCCTTTTGAAAAGGGTGGGGAGTATTGGTATATGTTAGTCATGGAAGCCATCTTCATCTACCATTGCCATTACAGGTACTAACCATGAGTTGTGTGTTATGATTGTGAACTTTATTACACCTATAAGAAGTGAGTTTAAACTGACAAATCTATTAGTGGATCTGCTTCACAAATGTGCCTTTTATAGATGCATTTCTTGTATAGTATTGGTTTGTCTCTGTTCCAGTGCTTTACAGGCATGGTTTGATGTTGCTGTGGGTTTAGCTATTCTACAAGGATGAGTTTAAAACTTGAGATTAAATGCTGAAGACATGTAGTCAAGTAGAGTTTGATAATGCGTTATCTCTGTGCAACCTACTGGGGTTTCATCTGTGGCCAGTTGTACCGTCTAAACATAAACAGAATGGTAATGAAACAATACTTCTGTTCTTTCTAAAGGAAACCAACAACAAGCATCACATACAGTTGTCTACTCATTGTAATTAAATGAACACAGCCGAGGTTAGAGTAGAGGGCAGTGGAGAGAAGGTGATGCCAAGACTGTGACTTGGGATCAGCTATTTGCCCCATAAGTCACCTAAACCATATGTGTTCAAGGTACTGAGTGGCAGTCAGAGACAAAGAATATCCTCTGTTATATATGTATAGAGGGAATGTTACCTTACAGGGACTCACAAGGACAGTCTCAACACAGGGGAAACAATGTTCCTGCCAGGGAAGGTTTGTGTTTTTTGTCGGCTGCGTTGCTATGTTTTGGTTGTGTGGTTGAGGAGAGTGACTGGCTGTTTTGCTGTGTCATCAAATCCCACCCACAGGAATTAGCCTATTTAATCATAGTGTACAAGTGGTGTGTTAACTACTACACTGTGTATATTCTTTAAACAGCTCGTTGACTGTGTGTGTGTGTGTGTGTGTGTGTGTGTGTTTGTTTCTCTCTCTCTCTCTCTCTCTCTCTCTCTCTCTCTCTCTCTCTCTCTCTCTCTCTCTCTCTCTCCCCTGATAGTCTCCGGTATCTGTTCCTCATCGTATTCGTTCAACCAGCAGGAGTGCCAGAGAGGGAAAAACACTGTCAGAGATTAACTGTGAGTTCATACACAAGGTCAACATTAACAAATCTATTTTCAGACAGAAAACCGAAGTGACCAGAACATTCTAACTCTCTGTGTTTACTGTATTCCCCTATCCCGTGCTGTTCCCCTCTTTGTTTCACTGTTTTTTGTTTTTTTTTACTCCTTTCTCTGTATCTTACTTTATCTTTCGCCAGTTGGTCAAGTGAAGTTTGATCCTCCCTTAAGAAAGGAGACCGAACCTCATCATGAACCGGTGAGTTATTAGCTGTGGCATTTGTGTCTGTGTGTGAGTGTGAGTGTTCTGTGCGCCTGTGTGGTTGTCACTTCACTGGTTACCAGCATGGCTGATTCTCACTTACTCACAGGAAGCACCCCAACAGTCCATGTTGTTGTTATTCTGTGTTGAACCAAACATGAAGCCCATCCACATAATTTACTCTGGCAGTTTCAAAATTGAGGCATTTTAAATAGCGACGTCCCAATCTATTATATGCCAGCAGAGGTTCAAAAATCTTTAAGCAGGCAGGGGCGAAATCAGATGAATTGAGATCAGAGTGTCAGGGCTCTCCTTTAGGTCCAGGGCTCCAGTTGAGCTCGTAAAAGCATCTGGTCAGGGTTCCTCCTATGGAGGCCATGTCCAAATCTTGGATAGAACCAGAACATGCTTGTGGGATAATCCTGTCCGACCTGGCCTGGAAAGCCTCAGGCTCCCCCTGTAAATGCTGGACGACCCTGCTAGGGAGAACAACAGGCTCTGACCTAGATAAGCAGCAGAAAGTTGAAAGTTGCAAAAAGAAAGCAGACAATTGCATAAAGCATTAGCTGTCTCCCTTCTGTCTTCGGCATGGTGCCGACACTGACTGCCAGCCAGCCAGCCAGCCAGCCAGCAGCCTTTGACACGGACACAACAAGAACTGTGAACGGTGATGCGCTGTTAATATGAGCTTTCTTGCCACAGTTTCTCCTTATTTACATTGATGGATGGGACACATATCTACCAGGTTGGATAGAAATGTAAGGGCAGATATGGTATCTTCGCTTTATGTTTGAGTTGGTTTTTTTTTAAAGATTTTTTTTGGGGGCCTTTTTCCCTTTTATTAGTGACAGTGGATAGACAGGAAAGGGGGAGAGAGATGGGGCAAGACACGCGGCAACAGGCCGCGAACGCTGTTACTGGGTGAGCTAGAGGCCGCCCCTCTAAACCTGTTTGAGTCGTGACTCACTCAGATCTTTCACCCGACTTTTTAAATTAACTCATGAGTCGCGAGTCTCTAGCATCATTAACTCGATCCGTTGAGTCCTACTACAATTCAATCCAAAATGATAACCGCGCCACATACAAACCTCTTGCAACATTAGCTACTACTAGTCCAAGCCATATTAGCTGCCAAAAGCTTTAAAACTTCACGAACAACTTCGTAGGCAACTACAACTCCACAAGTCAACTCAAGCAACTGAGTGAGCAGAGAGACCATCCAAGACAGGTTATAGGAACTTCCCGACCTGCAGACTCAGAGCCGAAAGCTCGCAACCATGGCACTCATGAGGTGTCGGTGACTCATGAGTTGTTGCATGAGTCAGCCGGCTGTGAGTGGATCTGTAGCAGACAAGCGAGTGAAGTCTCTCCTCGAACTCAGGGTAAAGCAAATCCACAACAAAAGCCATTCTTTCACTTCTGAAATAACATACTATGTTCAGTACGTAGCCTAGCTAGCCCTACTGTAGGTTTGGTGTATAAATGTAGTGTGTTAAAATGCCATTAGGTTGAGCAGACAGTCCTAAACATTGCAAGCTTGCCTAGGCTTGCCAATAATGACTCAAGTGACTCGCACAACTCGGATCAGTTTGGTGAGTGACTCAGAATAAACCGAATCCTTAAAAGGAATTGAGTTTGCCAGCCCCAGTATTTTCTACTGCGCAAGAAGCGTGATCAAATGACTCTGTAGGCAATTGGATAGTCCTTCAACCAATCAGACCAACAATCCGGGTGACTTACTTTGCAGGTTGCTGTGCTTCGGTGGCCGCCATGATGAATGGCGAAAAAAGCTGCTTGCCTTTGTGTCTTTATTGTCACTGTGTTAAACCCGCTAATAGCGCGCCAGGTATATGAGCCAGTTTGTGATTGGTCCCCGCAGATTTGTATTCAAAACAGGATAAATAAATGTAGAGGTTTCCTGCCTGAGCTGCAGGGCGACATCAAATCGCCGGCAGATCGGGCTGGTTTTACCCAGTCTAGATGGTTATGCTATTGCCTATCTCTTTTAGAACTGCTGGAAGGAGTGTGGACAAATGGGTTGGTGCAGGGTTCATTCACAATCACAGCGTCTTGTTCAAGTCTTCCATTCCCTCACTCCCTCCCTCTTTTTCTGTCCTTCCTTTGCACTTTTTCCACAAACTCCCCAAATATTCCCTTCAAGTCGGTTGAGGAAATCCATCCTTAAATGCCTTCGTCCTTCCTCTTTCCCTCCATCTATATATCAAGCAATTTGGATATATGTTATGAAACATAGTCACCAGCGTAGGTCTACATTCATCATTTGTCCTTTGGTTTCTACCCTCTCCTTGAAAGTAATATAATGACACGGGGTCTCTCTCTGTCCTGCTGACCAGTGTGGTTGTCAGCCCTCCCAAGAGCTGTCCATTCAGGATTACGGTGCTATATGTAGCATTTTAAAATCAATAAGTCATTACCTCGCTCATATTGGTATTTATTATTAATAACATAATTGCTAATGAGCAGCAGCCTTCTGTTGCATCTTTGCTCAAAAGAGACTCTGGCAAACCCAGATGGTGCAAAGAGGCAATGGCTGGAGGAACCTTCATCATCTTTAACCTCATGTGTAATCCTAAACAAAAAACACTCAACACTCAAGAACCTGGATTAAGGAAGCATGTGGTCTCAATTCAACGAAATTCTACTAATATATATATTAATATCACTGGAATAAAACAGAGGCTACTTATTGTCCCATGGCTTCACTGAATGAGGCTATATAAAAAGCTATGTATATTCTTTTTATATTTCTTAAGCTTCACGTAGCACCAATGAGACATACTTAATATTTATTTATTTATTAATGTCTCTCCTCAGTTTTGCTGATTTTGAACCCCCATCTAGACCAGTTTATTCCATCCTTTCCTCTCTCATCCTGTTCATCCCCTCTTCTCTTCAGATTAATATTCCAGTATCTCCCTTCTTATCTGTCTTGCTGATCCATGGACTTCAGAGTCCATTTTGGCCTTATCCATTTTTCATCCATCATCCTCTCTTCCATCATCAGTGTCAGTGTCCTCCCCCTCTCCCCCCCGTTCCCTCCATCAGTCCAGGTTAATGTATTAACTGAGGTCTCTCTCGCTCTGTCTTGCTGACCAGTGTGAATCTGAGCCCTATCTGGACTGTGTTGAGGAGCTCTACTATACCGCGAGATCTAATCTGGTAGTAATCTTTCTATCCGTCTCTCTCTCTCGTTCGGCCTCTCCCTGTCCACCTACATTGGTCTTTTTTCTTTTTTTTCCTCAATCTGTCTCCGTTTCTTTAACCTTATGTCTTCTTTTTTACACTTCCGTCTTTCCTTTTTATTCTAAATCTGTTTCTGAAGGACAAGTCCCTGTCCTTCCCTTTGGCTCTCTTGCTTTCTGAGCCCTTGCTGTCTCTTTTATTTTATTTTTTTATTTCCCAGCGTGCTGTGGTTGTTTTGGCTGCTCTATGTATTTTTGTTCATTTTCACAGTTTTGTTCCATCTATTCTGGTCCGTCCGTCTGTTACTGTTCACTTTTGTTCTTCTTCTTCTTCCAGCCTTGGCTTTTGTCTCACTTACTGGTGCAGTTGTCATGGGGACAAGAGTCTTCAGTGATGTTGTTGTTCTTTCTTGTTGTTTGTAGATACACGTACAACACACACATTTACACACAAACAGTGAACAGTCAATCAAATCAGATTTGTAAATCTTGCTTTGTGTGTGTTAGGCATGGAGTTTGTGTGAGACAAACTAAAACACACACAGACAGACAAACACACACACAAACACACACACACACACACACACACACACACACACACACACACACACACACACACACACACAGACAAAGTTTAGAGGTCAGATTCAATTAGTGGTAGAGCTGCACGTCTGAAGATTGGTAGTGTTGCAGTGCTTGCTTATATACACATGCATTCCTACTCACAAAATACTTTTATATCCAAATTTATAAACACACTTAACCTTTTAACGTTTGCTGTATATTCCTGTCTGATTTTTTTTATATATATTTTTCCCTCTACAGAATGTTTGTCTCTCTTCCATACACTATTGCTTATATTGTTTTCTAACTTCTTAACGTCCTGTGTTGACCAAGCAACAGGGACTATTTTTTGTGTGTGTGGTGTTGGTGTGTGTGTGTGTTGGTGTGTGTGTGTGTTTGTGTGTGTGTGTGTGTTGTGTGTGTGTGTGTGTGTGTGTGTGTGTTTGTGTGTGTGTTTGTGTGTGTGTGTGTGTGTGGTGTGTGGTGTTGTGTGTGGTGTGTGTGTGTGTGTGTGGTGTGGTGTGTTGTGTGTGTTGTGTGTGTGTGTGTGTGTGTGTTGTGTGTGTGTGTGTGTGGTCCGTCCGTCTGGCAGTATTGTGCGTTTCCCTTTGCAACCCTTCGTTAGGTTATGTCATTGTTTTTTGTGACACAATGCTGCATTCACATTGTGGCTTTATGTTATAGATGTGAAACCAAGTATTGATTTATTTCTGTCAGACAATGGTGCTAAACTCAGCCAGTGTTTGTTATTGTCAACCTTAATCAACTTGTACCTGGTTGGAAAGGTGCTACAGAAACATAAACTATATGAATCATAATAATCCCGAATACATTCAAAAAGCTCTGCTAAGTTGTCTTTCATTCAGGTTTAGAAAGAAGACTTCTTCTAACATACCTGATTGATAATTCATTGCTTTTTTTTCATAAAACAATGGCTTCCGATCTGAGGGCCCGCATCCCCCAAGGGGTCCTAAAATGTATATAAGGGGTCTACCGAACGGCTTTTGTCCAATTAAAACTTAGAAACTGTAACTTGCTCATTGGCTAACCAGGTAACTTTAGTTTGTGGAGTTGCAGGTTGCATAAAAAAGCCTTGTTCTCAGCTAGCACATCCACTGTGTAGTATTTCCCCCATCAGATTGTAAGGTTGCTTAAGTATCTAGCTAGCTACAGCTGGTAAAATCTGCTGGTTGAAATGGTTCTGGTTTTTGTGAAATACTGGATATGTTCGCCACTGTGGGAGCCTAAAATAAAACTAGAACAGAAATCATACACCTTTCATTTTCATTTAATAGGTACAGTTTCTATTGTATCAGCATCCCTGTTATTATCGAGCATTGTCTGTATCAAATCTATGAAGACAAGAGGGATTTGCTGTTGGGGCTAACATCTTCTTATTTATATATATATATTTGTGGGCCACAATGTGAACTCAGCAAGAGTCAAATCTACACATGTAGAGTTCGCCATAAGCTCACTGTGTACATCTGTGTTTGTCTATTGTCATGAAATGAACTTTGAGTTAAATTGCTATTTTAATGGTGATGTTATTATTTCTAGCAATCGCCACAGCCGCTACAGTACAGCAGCAGCTCATGCAGGAATTTGACAATTGAACAGGCTTTCAGTTGAAGTCACTATTTCAATGTGGTTGATTGTGGCAATAGGCCAGGATCTTCAGCCCTGTTTATGTCCCTTGAGAAATTGAGTACAGTAGCACCTACTTCAATGAGCTAGTTATGACGTATTATGTCACAGTACTAATGTCATTTGTTTGTCTTGTAGGACTTGCAGTTGGAGTACGGGCACGATTCACCAAGTCTACTGGGAGGAAACAAGTAAGTCATTTTCTTCCCTTTTGTCTCTCTCTCGATTTCTTTATATGTCCTGCATGTCTTTTTTTCTCTTTTTACACCTTTATCTTTTTATCTCTCTGATGAAGATTCTTCCCTTCTTTCATCTTTAGTTGCTGTTAGTCCACAACCTTGAGGGAGGTTGTGGACTAACAGGGAGAGCCAGAATCTGAGATGGTGCGAGTT
>NC_045749.1:5171068-5174255 GCF_008692095.1 Etheostoma spectabile | reverse complement strand
TTTTAAGCTGTACAGTATGCTTGATGATTTATTCATAGTTTGCAGCTAAAGGGTGTTCTCTGAGCTGTGTGTTTGTTTGAGCTTTCTGCTTTCAAGTGTGCTTTTGTGCAGTAAGCAGAAACACGGGTTCAGATCAGGGCAAAATATTTTCTAAAGCATGTAGATTGTCTCTGTAAGTTATTATTTTATTAGATCCAATTATTTTCTTACTTTCTCTCATTTATACTTTTCTCTTGATTTGTCCAACACAACAGGAGTCTTCTCAAATCTGTGGAGGAGGAGCTACAGCAGAGGTAGGTCAGACCCCTCTCATATCCTGATTCACTCAGGGCCTCTTGATTTGCTGGTGTTCTAACCACGCCCACCCATCAGCCAATCATTTTTAATGGCAGGATTAATCGGGCCAATCACACGCAACTAACGTAGTTGTAATACTTTACTCTGTCACTGCTCTCAGCATTTTGGCTTCTTCTGGGTTTTATTTCCCCTCTGCCGCTTGCTTCACGCTTTGATGTCATCAGGAGAAGGCTGTGCTTCATAGGAGCTTCATGCTGAGCATGGCTTGCACGCACACACTCACACTCTCATATGTGTTGACACAAACACACACATGTGCGTGTATTGTAACTGTAACTGTATATGCAGTTATCCACCCAAAGCTGCAGTAATTTTCCTGCAAAGTCTGTGAAGACTTTTTTAATTGCCCCAAAGAAAATGATGCTTTGATCATTTCTATAAGACAATCTGATACGACATGTGCTGCAAATCTACATTGTGTAAAATCCAGGTTTGCTGAATCAATGTTTGACATATATGATCTAGATGTCATATTGTAGTTTCTTTTGGTTCAGTTTTTGTTTCAGTTGGTTGACAAAGAGAACGTAGTAGAGTAGAACAGCCTTTACTTGTTTCAGTCTTTGTGGTTGTATTACATTACATCTTCTGTTTCAGAAAACAGGCAGTAGTTCACAGACTTGAGTAAAATGCAGTTCAAACTTTCTTTTAGTGTACAGAGGTGCCAGGTTTGGTAGTTAAGTGTCTAACTGTGGTTTTTCTGGTTTCTTGTTTTGAAACAGCAGATTTAAAAAAAAGAAAAAAGCTCACTGTATCTCAATACAAGAAGAAGAAAAAATGAGTATAGTGTAAGTGGCATGGAATTTAAAATTCTAGATGGATGGAATATGTACAGCATATTTACTTTGAATTGAGGTTTCATAAATGTGATGATCTTGAAAGGTTGTCTATTTGGAACAGATACAGTATTCCAGCATAGACAGGGTTTGTAATCACTTTAAAATCTCAAAGGTTTGAATAATGAAACAATGACTGAACAGATGAAAGGCTGGGCACAAATAAAAGCCCAGGTAAAAAATCCTAAAGGAGCATAAGCAAAGTTATGTAATGACTGTCATTGTCAAGCTTATCAGTAATGCTGTTTTTATTCATTAATTGATTCCAATCGGCTCTACTATGCCATTCCTTTGATCCGTGTAAAGCTTTTGTCCATGAAACCCAATGCTTCCTGGACAGATGTTTCACATTAAAGCACCTTCCAGTGGCTCAAAAGGCAGCATCCCTTCCCTGTCCTCATAGACTTTTACTTTGAATCACCCACAGGAAGTGTTGAGTTTAATTGAAAGGCACTTAACCAGTGGTAGAAGTTAACAAAGTACATTTACTCAAGTACTGTACTTAAGTACACATTTGAGGTACTTTTACTTTACTTGAGTCTTTTCTCTTCATGCCACTTTCTACTTCTACTCAACTACAGTTCAGAGAGAAATATTCTACTTTTTACTCCACTACTTTAAGTTGACAGCTTTAGTTACATTACGAGTGAAGATTTTTGCACACAAAACAAATGTAGTTTATGAAATACAAAGTGTTTATTATAATAAATTATAATTTAAACCACCCAACAACATAACGGCCTACAAGTGCAGCTGGAATGATTAGCCGATTGAACACAGAACTGTTTAGATTGTTTCCACTTTATGAAATGTGAGGATGTTAGAGCATTGATTATTTTAACTTTTAATACTTTTACTTACATTTTCCAGGTGATACTTACATACTTTTACTTCAGTAGCATTTTCCATGCGGGACTTTTACATGTGTAGTATTAGTACTTTTACTTAAGTAAAGGATCTGAATATGTCGTCCACCACTGCGCTTAGCACTGATCACAAGAACGACAAAGAAGAAGCAAATGCAGTTATCTTGTGAGGGAGAGCAGTATTTCTGTTCAATTCAGCTTTCAACATCAAATCAAAAACAGTAGCAGGTTGATAAACAGAGAGAAGTCTTTCTAAAACATGATTAAATATACTCATAAAACAGAAAAGCTGCTGTCTAATGTGTTGTTGTTGTTGTCCAATTGTTTCAAATAATATTTGAGAATTTACGGGATAAATATTGAGGTTGAGATGCTATGAATTGACGGATTAGAGGTTAGTTCTACTGTGTCGAGGGGGGGTTAGGATCTGTAAGGACTGTACAGGTTCAAACAGTAAATTGAGTGCCAGCGGCATGTTGTGGCTGATCTTGCCTGGTTGCTCGGGTCTGGAGGAATGATCGGAGATCAGAATTTATTTTTTAGTTTGGATCTGTTCAGTCTTTTCCGATCGGCCCAGGGTTCAAGGGATAGAAGGAGTTTGTGGATGAAGCTTTACTCAGATCTCCCTCCCCTGTCCCTTCTTCCTCTGTCCTCTTCCACCTCATCCTCCTCATGTTGCCATCCTACCTCCTTTGCTTGCTCCCTTAATCTCTCTTTCCTATGCCCTCTCTGCCTCAATCTTCTATTTCTGTTCCCCCCCCTTCTCCCCTGTCCTTTCTTACCCACCCTCCTCCTATCTTCACCTCCTCTCCCAGGGGCCATGTGGCACACTTAGGGGATGATGATGAGGATGATGATGGTGCAGATGATGATGAAACTCACACTCAGTAAGTTTTCTCCCAGTCTTGGAAGTCTGGAAGCCTCTCCCGCCGTGTCTTGCCATCTGTCTTTCTTTCCCCATCCATTCCTCCGTCTTTTCAAAGGGGAAAGGATGAGAAAGAGGAGTAAGACAAGGCGGAAGGCTTCCCCTCTTTGCCACAGTTTCATCAACGCATTTCTATGCAGCACACCCCACCATCAAGCCACATATTCCACCTGTGTTTGTGTGTTTACTGTGTGTGTGTGTGTGTG
>NC_045749.1:5169659-5171058 GCF_008692095.1 Etheostoma spectabile | reverse complement strand
TGTATTGTCTTTGCCATTACTACTGTCTTTTGTGAAGTTTAATAGCTACTAACAGTAACCCTAACCCTAAAAACTCACCTGGAGTCTGATAATATAGAATATTTTTGATTATATCTACATTTTACTTCCAAAGATACACAGGGGCAGTGAATAATATACACCAAAGCATTAAAGAGTACACGGTAGCTACATGCTAACCCAGCTACATGCAAAATTCCAGCACAACGTATCAATTCATTTTCATTGGATTGGTTGTTTTTTGATCCATGAAATTGGAGGTCTGGGTGTAGTTTTGGTGCTTAGATAAGTGATCCTTATAACCTTGACAGACATCTTATTTGTTGTTGTCTTGTTTTGTTCTCCACTTGCATCGCCATCTGTGCGCCTCCTTGCTGTGTGTACAGTGTGTGCACGTGTGTGCGTGTGCATTCACGCTGTCCTCTCCTGCCTCTATAAAACTGTGCATTTGGCGTCTAGCCTCATCCCTCATTGTGTAAAAGCCAAATGTTTTCAGCAGGCCAGAGCTTTCTTTCAAGTCATATATTTTCCACCGCAGGCCCCAGTGCAACGACTGCAAGAATAGAAACAACCTGGATTCCTAAATGGACTGCAATCAGTAGCAGTGTGAAGTGCAATCAGAGCAACCCTTTCTGGCTAGAAACATGTTGAATAAGCTAATGTTGTATGGCCAAAATCACTTCAGAAAATAAACCTTTTGAGGTGTACACTCGCACTTCAGAATCTGTGCCGAGTGCATCCCTTCCAAGTTGTCAAAAAGGATAAACAAAACGTTAGCTCCAAATATAGGCCTAAACATTTTGCTTTTAGCAAAAGCTAACCATGCTGGCTTGCTACATGTCTTTGCTAATTCTGTAGCTCCTTGTCACAAACAGCATTTCTCCATTTATTTGTTGCAGTGTAGGGCCAGGTTGTGTTACAAATTAACCTGCTTTCTTTTTAGATGCTTTCATGCCGGCTTCCCCAATTTCTGCAACGGTGTTTTTCTTAAGCACCCTTACATGCTCTCCTGAAGGTGGTTCTTTGCTATTAATGCTATTGCTATTATAATGCTATTGAATTAATTAATTAATTAATTAATTAATGTCCGTTACATTCAAGGTACCAAATGAGTTCATACAAAGCTAATCAGCTCCAGAAAACTCTCTGTATTTCTCAGTATGACTATGTTAATAAAAGGATGTAGTCCGGCGACATTCGTTTGATGCGTTTTACGTTACCGCTGCAACAACAATAACAAGATGATTACCTCTTCTGAAGAATCCATCATGTTTTTTGAATCCTCCGTTTCTGCGTGAAGTAGGGGTGGGGGGTGGTGCGCAATCAACGATGAATCACGTGGATGCGCCGACAGTGTTGTTGTCATTACTTTGATTCCTCA
>NC_045749.1:5165709-5169644 GCF_008692095.1 Etheostoma spectabile | reverse complement strand
TAACGAGTTCAATCACAGACTAACTTTTTAGCTGTCCCAGCCTTGAATGTTAAACCGTGTCAGTTGCTGATGAGTTTCTACTGATAAAAGTTTACATTAAGGGGTTAAGCCATATATCTGTTCACCGCCATTTAACTGAATCATTGTCTCATTTGTTTTAGTGTTTCTGTATTTCCGCTCACCGGTGATTGGCCCCCAGCCTATGTCTGTTTTGATTTGAGTGCTCTGATTGGTTTGTTGTCTGTCAGTCATTAACAATTGGCTCAATAAATCTGTAGTCTATAAAGCAAAATGGATAAAGTCTCTGCAAAAGCAATGCTGGTCTGCTGTCAAAATTATTATTCTGTTTAACAAAGATGGCTACAAATAAGCATACTTTATTGAGACTTGAAGTTTAATTTTTTTTTTACAGTTGTAAACATGAACATGGCCCAAGGTTTGTTTCCTGTTGCAGTGTATGGGAATGACGTTAACCAGGGGTCATGCTGTTGCCTAGCAATGAAATTCCACTGAAAAAGTCTATTGGAAAGACATGCATATTCTTAGGAAACACTGGCTGTAATTGCTGTCTGATTTCCAGTATCAGCATTGCTTTTCTCAGAGATTATACACATGCTTCATCTGCAGTTGTTCTTAAAGATCTCTTGTGTCAGTCTTAGTGTTAAATAGTGTCGGGCTATGGTTGTACTTGTCATTTCAGGGTTTCTTTTAACATCTGGTCACCCTATAAAATACTACATTTAGTCTGGATGCACAGGAAATCTTTATTAAACTACAGTAGATACTAAAATATGTGATTTTATTGAATCTGTCCTATATAATCAAAGGGAAAATTGCTCTAAAAAAGCAAGTTAAACCATAGCCTATGCCTGTATGTTGTTTGTTCAACTTTTGCTTGTAATAAACAATGTTAAGTAGTCAATGTTATGTATTTTGTCATGAGTGTCCAATGTTCTCTTCTCATTCTTCAGTAAATCAAGCACTATCATGAGGCCAAAGTTCCCACCTCCCCTTCCTCCCAAGGTATTACCAACTGAATGCATCCATCAGCCACAGTCAATGAATTTGTCATTTGTGG
This sequence comes from Etheostoma spectabile, assembly GCF_008692095.1. Taxonomy (NCBI): domain Eukaryota; kingdom Metazoa; phylum Chordata; class Actinopteri; order Perciformes; family Percidae; genus Etheostoma; species Etheostoma spectabile. Next base: position 5,168,566 of record NC_045749.1, on the reverse strand, counting down.
GTTCCTTTTAAAGATCAGTTTAAGTGATTTTTTGTAACATAGTTGTCTTGAATTCCGTTTAGTGCCGTTGAAAATGTGATGTAGTGGTTTTGAGACATGAGCTGACTGTCCTTTTCTATATTTCCCCTCAGCCCAAGTCGATCTGCTCGTCCCAACCCCAGCAGCAGCAGCAGCAGCAGCAACTAAAACATGACGACAGCCAATCACACAGCGAGGACGACGGCGGAGGGGGAGGGACCATCAAACGCTGTCCTGTCCCAGACACGCCGAGCCCCGCCAAGGCCGCCTCCAACGTCCCTCCGCGGCCCCCGCCCCCGAAGCTGCCGCCTCACCGCCGCAGTAGCCTAGGTAACGAGAGCCCGACGTGCGCGGACGTCGAAAACTCTGCTCCAGAGGATGATGGGAGCTTTAGGCATTTCTGGGAGTGGCTCCACACGCCTCACACAGAGGAGGAGCTGGAGGAAGCATGGGAGGTGCTGAAGGAGGTGAAAGAGGAGCAGGAAAAAGAGAAGGAAGAGGAAGAGAGTAAGAGCAGCCCCTTGATAGATTGGTAGTGATCGCAGACCCTGTCGTCCCCTTCGATTGGTTGTGTGGTCTCCCATAAGTCAAGTCTTCGTAGTCTGATTTCTTTTTTCCATGAGTCCATTAATAACAGTGCTTTACATCTTTTGTTTGTAGTTTCTTCCGTCCCATCAGCTCTTGCTCAATATAAATGTTTGTCATTTTTTGTGAACTCTGATTGGTTGTTTAATCCAATCAATCAGTCAAAAGCTATCAGCCTGCTACAAGTGCCCCTTCCTTCTCAGAAGGAAGAAGGAAGCGGAGAAAGCATCGGCCTGGCTGATCAGAACTTAGGCAACAACACATGATAGTGATACAAAATATGACACGATATTTTCTCTCTCCCTATTTAATAAATGAGAGATGGAAGCTGAACAGAAGCACCAGAGCAGAAACAAATCCATTTTTTTTTTTTTAGAAATTGACTAAGGATACTTTTGAAGGAATACACATATCAAGACAGTTTACATCAAATCATTTCTAGTCCATTTAATCATGCTAAAAAAATATTTTAGACAAAAGAAAGCCACAGTTCTGTCAAAAATAACTTTTAATTATCATGATAATCTCTGGACTAGATACTTGCCAAAAGTTTGGTTCGCCTGTTTGCTTACAAGATTGAATTTATTGTTTATTAGTTATTGTTAAAAAGAAGATTAGCTGTCACCAAAGTGGGACGAGCTAATCTTCCAGGGGTCCAACAAAAAATCACTTAACGATGATAATCTAAAATCAGTAAAACATTGTAGACATCATTATAAAAACCATCAGAAAGGATTCAGAAGAAATTATTACAGTATAACATTCATTATTACTTTGATACAGTAAATGTCTCCATTCCCTACTAACCCTACAGACTTTGCTATTCCTTTTTACATATAGTCAGTGGGCAATTAAATTGAATGAGATAAGGTATCGTGTCCTATTATCACAAGTTGGTTATTGGTTGACTGATCTCCATTTTTAGAAACTCTAATAATTTGGTTGTGCTTTAGAAATGTTACTAATTATTTTGGAACCAACTTTCTCTCTGGAGATGTTAACTGTGGTGTTCAGAGTTGAATCCCAGAGATTAAAAACCGATTGGAAAGAATATGATTTACTGTTACGAAACAAATCAGCATAAACATTAAATAGAAAACAGAGTTTAGAAATACACAGTTATGCTAGAAAGGTTCTTTAAGTTTTTAGCAGGCACGCATTGGTGCAGTTGCGCTGTGCGTCTGTGTGTGTGTGACTGGTCTCCCATTCATCATGTGTTTGTCTATAGCTACTGCAAAAAAAAAATCTCAGTTAACAGCCAACTCTAACTCTTTTAACAAAGTAGGGCTTGCTGATTTGTTGTTTACTTGCCAGAGTGGTAGAGTAGACAAACCCACCAGTCAGCATTGACCAACATTGACCACTTTCTAGCAGGTTGTATGTGGTGCATTAACACCTTGCTTCGCTCATGACTACATTTGATCCTCTGTATCCTTCCTGCTAGCCTGCTCCCTCCTTCCCTCCCTCTCTGCTCCCAGTAGTGTGTTTGTTACTGTTTTCGTTGAACTCCTCTGTGTCTTCAGCCCTGAAGATTATGTTGTACTCATCAAAACAAATAATATGTATGAGAGAAATGTCAGTGTGAGTGGATTGTTATGGCAGTGTGTTCTACATCTGAGTCGGTTTCATTCACTTTTTTCCTCAAACACATAGCTGTTTCTCTCTCTCCTCTCTCTCTCTCTCTCTCTCTCTCTCTCTCTCTCTCTCTCTCTCTCTCTCTCTATCTCTATCTATATATATATATATATATATATATACACACACACACACACACACACATTTCTACCTATCTGTCCCTCACACACATTCACTTTGTTTGACTTTCATTGAGTTGTGTTTGTGTTGGTAACAGGTAACGGGTTGAACACAGCGCCACATCCTCATGGAGAGAGGGAGAGTCCAGCAGACAGACAGTCCACCATGCCCCCTAGTGTCCCCATACGGAAAGATAAGAAGGACGTTCCGGTAAGCAGACTTGGTTGTCCACCTAAATTGTTCTAAATTGGATGTTTTAACGGAATTAGCTCAAAGTGAACTCATTCATAAAAGTGTTAATTATTGACATAATGCTGTGGCGCAGAGAAAAAAAGTCAAGGACTTTGTTGAATAGAGTTGGCTGTGTTTGGTCGGTGGGAAGCCAGTCACTTCCTTTCATTTGCAGTAGCGACTCCTAGTGGTTGCTCAGTTACCGAGTTATTTCATTATCCAGACTTACTTTATCTCTGTCTGTCTGTCTGTCTGTCTGTCTGTCTGT
>NC_045749.1:5163971-5165699 GCF_008692095.1 Etheostoma spectabile | reverse complement strand
GTCTGTCTGTCTGTCTGTCTGTCTGTCTGTCTGTCCTAGAAGCCAATCAGTAATGGTCTCCCCCCTACACCCAAAGTCCATGTAAGTAACAGTCTTTTTTAGAAAACGTCATTATACGTGCTATTGTCCAGTAAAACAGAATCTTTGAAATGACAAAGTCAAAATTTCAAGAATATAAAATATTTAATTGCATACCTCATATCTTTTTTTTGCATTACATTGTATTTTCAGTTGGTTCAATCTATAGCTGCTGCTCCTTTATTTAAACCAAACTATTTACGAATAGAAAAAAAAATAGTAAAGTCAGTATCTAGCTCAATGAGGTTTTCTTTTCTCTGAGCAGAACATCACTCAAAGGAAGAAAAAAACGCAACACATTCGAGCATCATAATCTGGAGAGTTTAGCATTTGTCTCCTTCCATTCGCAGATGGGTGCGTGTTTCTCCAAGGTGTTCAACGGCTGTCCTTTGAAGATCCACTGCGCCACCTCCTGGATCAATCCCGACACCAGAGGTAACCAATAGGAAACCTGATACAGTGTTGAACATGTAATTTACAGGGTGATGACTAGGTCCTGAATCAAACCAGTCTGACTAGTGAAGGAGCTTCTCTGTGTTGTCTAATGTGAGCTAAGATCTTTGTTTCTGTGTGTGTTTCAGACCAGTATTTGATATTCGGAGCGGAGGAGGGAATCTACACATTAAACCTTAATGAACTACATGAGACCTCCATGGAACAGGTGAGATTAGAAATCACACATTTCATGATGAAAGGAATATACATCAGGAAAAACATGGTTTTCACTTTTTAACATTTTTTTATATGCAAGAAATTCCTAAATAATAGTGCTTTCCAGTGATAGTAATATCTGGTCCGATGTGTTTGTTTTTTCAAACAGAAACCGCGATTATTAAAAAAAGGTTCTTTGATCATTGAAACTGTCTTTATTCATCTTAATTCTCACTCTAACTTGTTTCTGTCTGCAGCTCTTTCCTCGGCGGTGCACTTGGCTATATGTCATGAACAATTGTCTCCTTTCCATATCTGGTGAGCTACAACACCTCTGTGTGATGGAAGTTGACTATATGAATAGTATTATTAATACTACACCCTTTGTGGATCCTGTATCTAAAGTCAACTTAATTCATTCATTACTTTTAGTTTCTTCTTTTCTGTTCTTATTCTGTCCTATTCTGTTTTATTCCATTCCAGGAAAAGCCTCACAGCTGTACTCCCATAGTCTGAGCGGTATGTTCGAACAGGCCAGACAGTTACAGAAATTACCGGTAGCCATTCCCACACACAAGCTGCCTGATAAGATGATTCCCAGGTAACTGTCAAATGTATTGGTTACTTTTTTCATTAACTGAATTGTAATCCTCTACTCCTCTTTTATGTATCTGTCTTTAGTCGTAGAAGAGTTAAATAACTCCCAATGAAAACGGAACATTAATGTCACTTTGAATCATCTCAGCACAAGAAACGCCTTTTTTGAGTGACTCTGATTTCTTTCTTTGTCTGTTTATAGGAAGTTTGCGGTGTCCAATAAAATTCCAGACACTAAAGGGTGCCAAAAGTGCTGCGTAGGTGAGTTTTAGTGAAGAAGGAGTTATTTTATTTATTTTTCATGGCTCAGAAGCACTGCAAGGTCCATACTAAATTTGTTGAAATCTGGCCATTAAAGGTCCCATGAAATAAAAATGTGAGGTCATAAGGGGCAAGGTTACC
>NC_045749.1:5158962-5163961 GCF_008692095.1 Etheostoma spectabile | reverse complement strand
CTGCTTTGCCCGCCCAGAGAATTTGTCCCACCCATGAGAGAGAGACATGGCTTTCAAACAAGCAAAGTTTCTTCTTCTTAGAAGCTACAGACTCAGAAATGGCACATACTATGGAAAGCTCATTGTGGGACTGGCTCTGGTGGCTGGAATTCTGCACCAAGGCTGAATGTTGGAAAAGAGACTTCAGATACAGTATTAGGGGACCACTAAGGCCTATATAAAAGAGAATTCAGATATGTATTAGGGGACCACTAAGGCCTTATAAAAAGAGCTTCAGATACAGTATGGGACCACTAAGGCCTATAGAAAAGAGACTTCAGATACAGTATTAGGGACCACTAAGGTCTATATAAAAGACTTCAGATACAGTATTAGGGACCACTAAGGTCTATATAAAGAGACTTCAGATACAGTATTAGGGCCCACTAAGGCCTATATAAGAGCCTCGTTATGGTATTGGGACCACTAAGGTCTATATAAAGGACTTCAGATACAGTATTAGGGGACCACTAAGGCCTAATAAAAGAGACTTCAGATATGGGTATTAGGGGGACCACTAAGGCCTATAAAAATTGACGTCGGATATTGTAGTAGGGACCACTAAGGCCTATATAAAAGCATCCAAAGAGCACCATTTCATGGGACATTTTAATTACAGAACCACACATAAAAACCATAGAAGGACTTGAGGTTATTCTGGTGTTAACTTGTATATTGTACATTATCTAATGTACAATATATAAACATTATCACATATCTAAAAAATGTATAATATGACTGTTGGTACTGATTGAAGGTCTGATCAGTAAAAATTTAAAGTTAAAAGAGCAACACCCACAAAATGTACCTCATACCATATGAAAACATATAATTGTGAGATACAAAGGCTACCAAGAAAGAAAATCCCAAATTACTGATACCTGGTGTTGTTTCCTTGCAGTTCGTAACCCGTACACAGGCCATAAATACCTGTGTGGAGCCTTTCAGTCTAGTGTCATGCTGTTGGAGTGGGTGGAGTCCATGCAGAGGTTCATGCTCATCAAGGTCAGTTTTTGTTATTCGAAAGCTCTCATGTGTGCTCTCATCTCCTGTTTTAGCTCATTTTATTACAAAAGTATGAAGAGTGTAAACTTGTAACACAATGTCAAAGGTCGGTCTAATGTCTTTACAGGTTAAAATGTTTGATTAGGGTTTGGTACCATACTCTGTACTTTTTTGGGTACCGAGCAAATTACCTCTAAACGGCCGAGGACCGATTCACGTTAAATCCAAATGTGCCAAATTTCGGTATCAGAGAGCTAATCTGTACTCTCCGCATGCTGACAGAGAGCAGAGCTCTGACACACACACACACACACTCATGCAGAGCTGTGGTGCGGACAGAGTGAAATTACGTTGACTCTGCAGTTTAAGTCACGGCAATGCTGGTAAAGCCCTCGCAAGTGTGGTCACATTTTTCAAACCCGCACGCGAACAACGCTCGTTAGAATATAAAATGACGATGCGAAAGCGACCGCGGTGCAGTTAACACTTCCTCTGAGACAGGCAGGAACACCAGTGTGCCCTTTGCCCTGGTGACTGACTGACAGGCTGGAAATTGTAAGGCAAGGCAATCTTATTTCTATAGCACATTTTAGCAACAGTCAATTCAGAGGTAACACAATAAGTAGGTTACATTAAACATTAAAGAGCAGTTAAAAGACCTGAAATGGAATAAGATACAAATACAATAAAACAAAAATAAAATGTCCAGTGTAAGAAATTAATCATTATTTGATTGAATAGACTGTAGGGACGGGGTTTGGATTTTATTAAGTAAATAGATTAAATAGGTTTGTTTGTTGTTTTTTTACAACTGAAATAAATGTTGTTATTACAGAGGGAAAGCACCGAGAAAAAAGTACCGTTTGGTACCGGTACCGAGTCACCAGTACCCTAACCCTTGCTAATGTTTAAATTTAAGGTGAAATCCTTAGAAAAGTCTTACTCAGCTATGTGTTAGGAATACTGCCTGCTAGATTCAAATAAACCTGGATCTTTTTATACTGTATGTTGCACTATTGTAAGTTTTTTTGTCTAAAGCACTACAGTCTTGTCTAGCAGTAGTTCTACTGACTTCTTTGGGAGATGTCAGTAGTCCATTATCCTCTGAGATAACAGACGCTACCAAGGCAACTTCCCTTTCTTACCTATTGTCTCTTCATCTACTCGACAGAACATCGACTTCCCGTTGCCGTGTCCGTTGGAGGTCTTTGAGATGTTGGTGGTCCCAGAGCAGACTTACCCTTTGATCTGTGTGGCGGTCAGTAAAGGCACCGAACTCAACCAGGTGGTCCGGTTCGGCACCGTCAACCCCAACTCTACCTCCTCCTGGTTCACAGAAGCAGGTAAGAACAGTGTCACCAGTTCTTATTATGTTGCACCAACAGCACTTGTTTTTTTTTATGAGATGTTGTTGGGAACGGTATGGAGGACAAAACAATGCTTTCTCTCTGCAGACACACCACAGACGTGTGTGATCCACGTCACTCAGCTAGAGAGAGACACTATCCTAGTCTGCCTCGACAGTGAGTAACACAAACTCAACATAAAACTCGCAACAGATTTACCAGAATTTGACTCCTCTTCTCTCAATCTCTCCCTCTCTTGCTACAGGGTGTATAAAGATAGTGAACCTCCAGGGCAGGTTGAAATCCAGCAGAAAGTTGTCCGCTGAGCTCACCTTCAACTTCCAGATTGAAGCCACAGGTAAAAGGAAAAAAAAAAGCTTGTATTTTTGAAACCACAAAAATATAACTCATGACATAAATTTTACACACCAAAATGTCTTTTATGCACTGAAAGAATGCGTAATGTTTCTTACTATTAAAGGAATCTAAATTGAAATGCTGATCTACTAGTTGATTTATACTATAAGTTTATTTGCACTTCACAGTCCTTGATATTGTTTCCGTTTCTTTGCAGTTTGTCTCCAAGACAGTGTACTGGCCTTCTGGAGGCATGGCATGCAGGGACGCAGTTTCAAAACCAATGAGGTGAGATGATACTGAGTGTCTTTATATGTGTGTACCCATTTAGGAAGGAAATCCACAGTAGAAGGGATCTTTTGACAGCCTAAAGCGGTTCACTCTCAGGTGTCACGACAGGATTGTATAAGATCTCTGAATTACTCCAATGTAAGGATGTGAGGATTAAGCAGGTATTACTTTTCTGAACTGCAAAAAAAACATGAAATGAAGCCTAAATTTTAATCGTGATACTTCTTTTGCCACAAGACTTGAAATTTAGTCAGCATTTAACATTTGGACTGGATTCCTCTGGCAAACTCTGATCTTGACGTTGTCTCTCTTTATTTTCTCTCTTCCTCGTATATTCATCAGATCACCCAGGAGATCTCTGACAGCACACGCATCTTCAGACTACTGGGATCAGACAGGTGAGAACACACATCTCCTCACAAATATATATTACACAGATACGCACGCACACGCACCCACACACACACACACGCACACGCACCCACACACACACACACACACACACACACACACACACACACACACACACACACACACACCACTGTTCTCTGTTAATATCGTCTCTGATGTCTTATCACTGAAGGCGTTTCGACTGTAGAGATCCAGACGCTGAGGATAGAGGCCTTACTCTGCCCAGGTACACTCACTACTTGCTGGCCACTGCCAGCTCAAAACTCTGCCTCTTTCTGTCGGGACTCGAGATCTGCTTGATGACAGATGTCATAGATCAGGAGCTTTAAGGCTGTGTGAGGGGAAGAGTGTGTGTGTCTGTGTCTGTGTCTGTGTCTGTGTCTGTGTCTCTGTGTGTGTGTGTGTGTGTGTGTGTGTGTGTGTGTGTGTGTGTGTGTGTGTGTGTGTGTGTGTGTGTGTTGTGTGTGTGTGTGTGTGTTGTGTGTGTGTGTGTGTGTTGTGTGTCTGTCCCTGTGTGTGTGTGTGTGTGTTAGGAAATGTTTTGTAAGCTAAGACTGTTTAAAACTGATAGTAATACAGTAGCAATATCTCAAAATTGGATAACGAGATGTTGTAGTAGCTCTTTAATCAAATGCTCTGCATCTGGTTTGGTGTCTGGGATTGGTAAAACCTGCACAAAATATTACCAAGAACTACCTTTGTAGGGAATGGATCACTGTCTCATTACTGAGCAGCTGAGTCCCTTGGAGTTCCGATGTTATGATGTGTGAGTGTGTAAGCCTTTGGGTCCCTCTTAAAACAGCTTTCTCAACGGTTTCCTCAGTGAAAAGTGTACTTTGTGAAGGTTTTAGTGTCCGAGCAAGTCATCTCCCTCTGCCTCCTTTTTCCAAATAACAGGGCTTTTACAGGCTTGGACCATATCCTTTGTGGGTTTCTGGCTGTCTCTACATATTGCTACAATACATCCTGGGTCTTTACAATGTCTTCTTACTTTACTCAGTGTTTTAATTTATTTTTGCCAGAAGCAGACTGGGCTGTTTTTTTGTCTGGGATTTATAGGTGAAATAAAAACTGATCCATGTTTTGAAACTAAACTGGATGTTGTGTGTTTGTGTTTGTCTTGCAGGGTGGTGGTGCTGGAGAGCAGGCCTACAGACAACCCTACTGCCCACAGTAACCTCTACATCCTGGCAGGCCATGAAAACAGCTACTGAGACACACACACACACACACAAACAGACACACACACACACAGACCCGCACATAAACACACTCTCTAACAGCCTACAGCAGACACAGTCAGCCCAACCTAACCGCTAACCCAACCTCCTGCGTAACTGGGAGATGAGCTGTTCATGGGTGCAGATGTTGATTCCCAGTCGCAGACGTTTGACAATGCACTGCAGTTACAGTTACATGTGTATTAGTTAAGCGTGTTGTAGTAGGGCAGCGGGTTGTGGAGCTGTTTCTGACAGGGCGAGGGTTAAAACTTCTGGTCTGAGGCCAGTTTAGGTTGAGATAGCCGAGGGAATCTGCACCTCAGTCGAGCG
>NC_045749.1:5155984-5158952 GCF_008692095.1 Etheostoma spectabile | reverse complement strand
AGAATCCTTCCTGATACCATCCCACCTTTTCCCTTCATACTGCACTCTGGGGAAACTGCATCCAACACGGATGTCTGACACCAACACTACTTCTTCTACTAGTTCTACACTTACTACTACTGCTACTGCTACTTGCGCTAAAGCTTCACAGAAAGCCATCTTGCACAGAAAACCCTTCTCTACTTCATCCTCCTTACCCCTCTTTCCTTTTCTCCCTCTTTTTACTACACCTTTATTTATTGTGGCATGATGTAACTTAAACAACCAGGATGGCTTTCCTGTTTTATTTGTTTGTTTTTTTTAAAAAGGATTTAGAAGAAAAAAAAAGAGAGAAAACAAACTAAAAAGCTTTGCCACCTCTGCTAGCATTGAATTCCAGTATCCCGTCACAACACCACACAAGTGCTTAATTGACCTCTATTTAATTGTTGTAAATATTAATGTAGTATTTTTTTGACAGAGACGAACACTAAAAAGACTGGTCATGTAGATAGGCGTGTGTATAGTCTGTACAACTGTGGAGACAAACGGAGAGACAGACAGGCGTGGAGGAGGAGAGACGGGGCAGTCAATTCACTCCCCCGATCCTGTGACGAGGGTCTGGAAGCAAAGACCCGTGCAGTCTCCTCAGGTGGACAGCTTTAGCAATCTGGTTATACTCTAATAATCCGGAGCTCAGGATTGAACTGAGCAGACACAGGAAGCAGCGCTGATTGGCCATTTTCATGGTGCATCTGTCACCTGTGAAACTTCCTGCTCGTTTGCACCATAGCGACAGTCGTCGGGGCGACGGACGTTACAAATACTGCCCATTTAAGTTTATTTCTTTGGTTTGGACATCCTCCCTTTGTTTTGTTTTTTAATGCTGTTTTAATCAAAAAGCTTTTTTTTTATTTTGCTATTTTTTATTTTTTATCGAACCACTGGTGTTCAAATTTGCACAGAGAAAAAGGTATTTGATAGACAAATGTGATGTCATTATAATATATGACTTTGTGTGTATGCACAGTGTGTGCGTGTGTGTGTGTGTATGTGTATGTGTGTGTGTGTGTGTGTGTGTGTGTGTGCGTAGACGTAGAATATGCACATACAAGTGCGTCATGTACAGATCTGGTCTTGAACACGTGACAGTTGTTTCCGCCCGAGGTCACTTAAAAAAAATATTGAAAACCAATAAAAAAGCTGAATTTACACAGAAGGACACATCATTTATATTTATTCAGTAGACCTCAGATATATATTCACTGCAAGCCATAATTTCTAGCATTAAAATTAAACTTCTGTGGTATTCCACAGGAGTTTGCATCATATAAAAGTGCAAGGAGCGGTTCTGTAAAAGACAACAACATACAATAGTTTAATATATTTCACTATGAATAATCCGGAACCGGTTGAATAACGAGTGGCAGAAAACCCTTCCCATATGGTACTCCAAAGAGGGTTAAACAAATGCTACAAATTGTTTTAAAATTCCGCTAGAAACAGATCTATAAAGCATGGACACATTAACTGTACAGAGTAAGATAAAGAGCTAAAGGCCCGAGCCTAGCACTAGCCTCTACTAGGCAGGAAATGGAACTTCTGTGTAGGTCCAAATGTTGTAGTCCTTTTAGTCATATTTGGAGAAGTTTTTTTAACTTTGGCCTTTATTGCTGTGACTTTTTCAAAGGCCGGCATCTGTATAAGAGATCACTACATGCATGTAGATGTGCACTGTGTGGTGTCTGTGTGTGTGTGTGTAGGAGAGTCTACATGTGGCTGTACACTACCAGTCTTTACAAGCTGTGACACTAGAGGTTTCTTCAGAGGAAGCGAACGCTAGTGTAGCTGAATTTAACTGAGACAACATCGCTAAACCTGAGATCTTAAAGAGCTGAAACGTTTGGGTTCCTCTTTCAAGTGGGCCACTTTCTAGGAGTCAATATCTCATTCATTTCTTCATTTTTTCCATAGAAACCCAGGTATAAGCTTATAAGTAAATCAACCAGCTACCAAATATACAGTATCTATCCGAACAAGAACAACACGTGTTTAATCACATTAAAAGTTACTGAACTGCTAACATCAAAGCTGACATCCAATTGACACAAAAGCAACGGCAACAGTTACAAAGTTTTAAAATGTTCTACCTACGGAGTCAATGGAAGATTTCTTAATGAACAGTTCAGCTCTTTTTAGATGTGTCACTGAATGTTACTACGGTGGTTTTTATAAGAGACACGTCACCATGTTGGGGGACAATTTAAGAAAAGAATGTAAAATCGTTCTGTGAAAGGTTTTCTTCCACTGTACAGAAGTCATTACCTTTATTTTTTTTTTGTCACTTTACCAACATGGCAGCATGTCCCTCCTCCAAACGTTAAGTGACAGGAATCACACCCTACACACTATTTCACTATGCTTTCATGGGGTTTAAACAGATCCTCTCACTGGATTCCAGCTCCTGCTGCTTTATTGCGCTGGCAAAGTAGCTAAAACACGGATAGTCTAGTGAAGGGTAGAGAGCTTGAATCCACTGTGAGGATATCAATTATTTGTGTACTTTTTTTTTTTTGTATCACCTGTGCACACCTTTCTTGTATAAAATGCCCACAGAGTGTAGCTTTGCACCTGGAAAACAAATGCCAGAAATATGAACCATATAAGACTTGAAGATAGCACACTTAAATGCCATGTATTGAGTTTGGAGTATCCCCTAATGTGGTGCCCTTCATAGAACTCACTACCCCAGATGAGCGACTTAGCCACGATCGTGCTAATGTATGTGCTTCTAGCCAACACCCACTAATAGAAACGTGTCATAGATTGAGTGCTGCAACCAAGTTTTATTCACACAGATTATTTAACAAAACTATTTTTTACATCATTCAGTGTCAAAAACATGGGAGTACTACACATCAATCAATTTCATATTTATGCTCAATTCAGTTGATTTGATTGATTTTTTTTTTTTTTTCTTCCTTACCGG